>NC_056076.1:9704977-10005780 GCF_016772045.2 Ovis aries | reverse complement strand
ACTCTACACATGGACATCACCAGACGGTCACACCAAAATCAGATTGATTATATTCTTTGCAGCCAAAGATAGAGAAGCTCTATAGAGTCAGCAAAGACAAGACCAGGAGCTGACTGTGGCTCAGATCATGAACTCCTTATTACCAAATTCAGACTTAAATTGAAGAAAGTAGGGAAAACCAGTAGGCCATTCAGGTATCACCTAAATCAAATCCCTTATGTTTATACAGTGGAAGTGAGAAATAGATTTAAGGGACCAGACCTGATAGATAGAGTGCCTGATGAACAATGGACAGGGGTTCGTAACATTGTACTGGAGGCATGGATCAAGACCATCCTCATGGAAAAGAAAGGCAAAAAAGCAAAATGGCTGTCTGGGGAGACCTTACAAATAGCTGTGAAAAGAAGAGAAGTGAAAAGCAAAGGAGAAAAAGAAATATATAAGCGTCTAAATGCAGAGTTTGAAAGAATAGCTAGGAGAGATTAAAAAAAGCCTTCTTCAGCGATCAATGAAAAGATATAGAGGAAAACAACAGAATGGGAAAGACTAGAGATCTCTTCAAGAAAATTAGAGATACCAAGGGAATATTTCATGCAAAGATGGGTTCAATAAAGGACAGAAGTGGTATGGACTTACCAGAAGCAGAAGATATTAAGAAGAGGTGGCAAGAATACACAGAAGAACTGTACAAAAAAGATCTTCAAGACCAAGATAATCACGATGGTGTGATCACTCATCTAGAGCCAGACGTCCTGGAATGTGAAGTCAAGTGGGCCTTAGAAAGCATCACTACGAACAAAGCTAGTGGAGGTGATGGCATTCCAGTAGAGCTATTTCAAATCCTGAAAGATGATGCTGTGAAAGTGCTGCACTCAATATGCCAGCAAATATGGAAAACTCAGCAGTGGCCACAGGACTGGAAAAGGTCAGTTTTCAGTCCAATCCCAAAGAAAGGCAATGCCAAAGAATGCTCAAACTACCACACAATTACACTCATCTCACATGCTAGTAAAATAATGCTCAAAATTCTCCAAGCCAGGCTTCAGCAATACATGAACCGTGAAATTCCAGATGTTCAAGTTGGTTTTAGAAAAGGCAGGGGAACCAGAGATCAAATTGCCAACATCCGCTGGATCATGGAAAAAGCAAGAGAGTTCCAGAAAAACATCTATTGACTATGAAAAATATGCTTTATTGACTGTGCCCAAGCCTTTGACTGTGTGGATTACAATCAACTGTGGAAAATTCTGAAAGAGATGGGAATACCAGACCACCTGACCTGCCTCTTGAGAAACCTATTTGCAGGTCAGGAAGCCACAGTTAGAACTGGATATGGAACAACAAACTGGTTCCAAATAGGAAAAGGAGTACATCAAGGCTGTATATGTCACCCTGCTTATTTAACTTCTATGCAGAGTACATCATGAGAAACGCTGGATTGGAAGAAACACAAGCTGGAATCAAGATTACCAGGAGAATATCAATAACCTCAGATATGCAGATGACACCACCCTTATGGCAGAAAGTGAAGAGGAACTAAAAAGCCTCTTGATGCAAGTGAAAGAGGAGAGTGAAAAAGTTGGCTTAAAGCTCAACATTCAGAAAATGAAGATCATGGCATCTGGTCCCATCACTTCATGGGAAATAGATGGGGAAACAGTGGAAACAATGTCAGACTTTATTTTTGGGGGCTCCAAAATCACTGCAGATGGTGACTGAAGCCATGAAATTAAAAGATGCTTACTCCTTATAAGAAAAGTTATGACCAACCTAGATAGCATATTCAAAAGAAGAGACATTACTTTGCCAACATAAGTCCGTTAGCAAGGCTATGGTTTTTCCAGCAGTCATGTATGGATGTGAGAGTTGGACTGTGAAGAAAGCTGAGAGCCGAAGAATTGCTGCTTTTGAACTGTGGTGTTGGAGAAGACTCTTGAGAGTCCTTTGGACTGCAAGGAGATCTAACCAGTCCATTCTAAAGGAGATTGATCCTGGGTATACTTTGGAAGGATTGATGCTAAAGCTGAAACTCCAGTACTTTGCCCACCTCCTGTGAAGAGTTGACTGATTGGAAAAGACTCTGATGCTGGGAGGGATTGGGGCAGGAAGGAAAGGGGACGACAGAGGATGAGATGGCTGGATGGCATCACTGACTGGATGGACATGAGTGTGAGTGAACTCCTGGAGTTGGTGATGGACAGGGAGGCCTGGCGTGCTGTGATTCATGGGGTCGCAAAGAATTGGACACGACTGAGTGACTGAACTGAACTTTCATCATAGGGGACTAGAATGCAAAAGTAGGAAGTCAAGAGATACCTGGCGGCAGAGGCTGCTGCTGCTGCTACTAAGTTGCTTCATTGTGTCTGACTCTGTGCAACCCCATAGACGGCAGCCCAACGGGCTCCACCGTCCCTGGGATTCTCCAGGCAAGAACACCGGAATGGGCTGCCATTTCCTTCTCCAATGCATGAAAGTAAAAAGTGAAAGTGAAGTCGCTCAGTTGTGTCCGACTCTTAGCGACCCCATGGACTGCAGCCTACCAAGCTCCTCTGTCCAGGGATTCTCCAGGCAAGAGTACTGGAGTGGGGTGCCATTGCCTTCTCTGAGAGATACCTGGAGTAACAGGCAAATTTGGCCTTGTAGAACAAATGAAGCAGCGTAAAGGTGAACAGAGAGTTGCCAAGAGAATGCACTGGTCATAGCAAACAGCTTCTTCCAACAACACAAGAGAAGACTCTACACATGGACATCATCAATGTTCAGTACTGCAATCAGATTGATTAAATTATTTGCAGCCAAAGATGGAGAAGCTCTATAGAGTCAGCAAAAACAAGACCAGGAACTGACTGTGGCTCAGATCATGAACTCCTTATTACCGAATTCAAACTCAAATTGAAGAAATAATGGAAAACCAGTAGGCCATTCAGGTATGACCTAAATCAAATCCTTTATTATTATAGAGTGGAAGTGACAAATAGATTCAAGGAATTACATCTGATAGACAGTGCCTGAAGAAATATGGATGGAGGTTCATGACATTGTACAGAAGACAGGAATCAAGACCATCACCAAGAAAAAGAAATGCAAAAAGGCAAAATGGTTGTGTGAGGAGGCCTTACAAATAGCTGAGAAAAGAAGATAAGCAAAAGGCAAAGGAGAAAAGAAAAGATATACCTATTTGAATGCAGAGTTCCAAAGAATAGCAAGGAGAGATAAGAAAGCTTTACTCAGTGATCAATGCAAAGAAATAGAGGGGAAAAAAAATAGAATGGGAAAAACTGGAAATCTCTTCAAGAAAATTAGATACTAAGGGCACATTTCATGGAAGGATGGGCACAATAAAAGACAGAAATATTATGGACCTAACAGAAGCAGAAGATATTAAGAAGAGGTGGCAAGAATACAAAGAAGAACTATATAAAGAAATCTAAATGACCCACACTATCACTATGGTATGGTCACTCAACTAGAGCCAGACATTCTGGAATATGAAGTCAAGTGGGCCTTGGGAAACATCACTACAAACAAAGCCAGTGGAGGTGATGGAATTCCAGTTGAGCTATTTCAAATCCTAAAAGATGATGCTGTGGAAGTGCTGCACTCAATATGCCAGCAAATATGGAAAACTCAGAAGTGGCCACAGAATTGGAAAAGGTCAGTTTCATTCCAATCCCAAAGAAAGGCTATGCCAAAGAATGTTCAAACCACCACTCAATTTCACTCATCTCACATGCTAGTAAAATAATGCTCAAAATTCTCCAAACCAGGTTTCAATAGTACATGAACCATGAACTTCCAGAGGTTCAAGTTGGATTCAGTAAAGGCAGAAGAGCCAGAGATGAAATAGCCAACATCCTTTGGGTCATTGAAAAGCAAGAGAGTTCCAGAAAAGCATCTACTTCTGCTTTATTGACTATGCAAAATCCTTTGACTGTGTGGATCACAACAAACTGTGGAAAATTCTCTAAAAAGATGGGAATACTGGACCACCTTAATGAGAAATCTGTATGCAGGTCAAGAAGCAATAGGCAGAACCAGACATGGAAAAACAGACTGATTCCAAATAGGGAAAGGAGTACATAAAGGTTATGTATTGTCACCCTGCTTACTTAACTTATATGCAGGGTGTATTGTGTGAAATGCCAGACTGGATGAAGCACAAGCTGGAATCAAGATTGCTGGGAGAAATATCAATAACCTCAGATATGCAGATGACACTACCCTTATGGCAGAAAGCAAAGAACTAAAGAGCTTCTTGATGAAAGTAAAAGAGGAAAAAGTTGGCTTAAAACTCAACATTCAGAAAACTAAGACCATGGCAGCTGGCCTCATTGCTTCATGGCAAATCTATAGGGAAACAATGGAAATAGTAACAGACTTTATTTCGAGGGACTCCAAAATCACTGCAGATGGTGACTGCAGCCATGAAATTAAAAAGACACTTGCTCCTTGGAAGAAAAGCTATGATCAAACTAGACAGCATATTAAAAAGCTGAGACATTACTTTGCCAACAAGTTCTATCTAGACAAAGCTATGGTTTTTCCAGTAGTCATGTATGGATGGGAGAGTTGGACCATAAAGAAAGCTAAGTGCTGAAGAACTGATGCTTTTGGACTGTGGTGCTGGAGAACACTCTTGAGAGTCCCTTGGACAGCAAGGAAATCCAACCAGTCAATTCTAAGGGAAATCAGTTCTCAATATTCATTGGAAGGACTGATGCTGAAACTGAAACTCCAATACTTTGGCCACCTGATTTGTAGAACTGACTCCTTGGAAAAGACCCTGATGCTGGGAAATATTGAAGGCAAGAAGAGAAAAGGATGACAGAAGATGAGATGGTTGGATGGCATCACTCACTGGATGGACAGGAGTTTGAGCAAGCTTTGAGGGTTGGTGATGGACAGGGAAGTCCTGCGTGCTGCAGTCCATGGGGTTGCAAAGTGTTGGATATGACTGAGTGACTGAACTGAACTGAAAGATTTATTTAAAATGATTTTTCCAAGCTTTTTTAAAATTACTTAATTAAAGAATAATTGCTTTACAAAATTTAGTTGTTTTCTGTCAAACTTTTATACCTCTGATTTGATAGTGTGCTGTGCTCAGTCCTGTTCGACTCTTTGCGACCCCGTGGACTATGAAGACCTCCAGGCTTCCCTTTCCATGGGATTCTCCAAGCCAGAATATTGACGTGGGTTACCATGTCCTTCTCCAGCAGATCTTCCAAACTCAGGGATTGAACCCATGTCTGTTGCATTTCCTGAATTCACAGGCTGATTCTTTATTACTAGCACCAACTACGAAGCTGCTGATTTGATATGCCATCTTATAAAGAAAATATTGAGTTAAATTTCTGTTTCATAGTATTTTCTGTAAAACCTTAACCAACCAGAATATCCTAACTCTACGACAATGCTCAGTTTTCTCTACTTTTCTGTTCTTCTTTTCCCAAGTTGCAAATAGATGTGATTAATCATCCAGCTCAGGCTGCCTAACTCTCCTCTCCGCACTTCTCTCACATCCATATGCCACTGGCTTGCCAGGCACTCTTCCCATTTCTGTCAGTGGATATTTATCCATCCAGCAGTTCACAGAAACTATGTTCTAGACACTGAAGAGGATTTCAAGCTACAGTAGTTTAAACTAGACATTTTCTGGGAACATTTCAGTTATTTTTTCATACTCTGCCTTTCCCTGATTTAGCGACTGTGCTCCATTCACTATTACCTCTCATTAAGAGTCTCTAAGGCATTTTCCAAAATATTGTTTCTTAGATTAAAGACTTTTCACAAAAAAAAAAAAAAAAAAGTGATGACCTGCTTGCATCTGGAACTCAATTCCATTTCCCCTCAAATCAGTGTTGGCTGTATCTACTACTGATTTCCTATATTAAACTAAATGTTAATTTAAAATCCATCCTGCTTGTCCTATGTTTACTTTGTGAAGAAAATATCAACTTTGAGTTTGCAATATTTTTTGGCTTTTCCTTCCCCGAATCCACAGATACAGGTAACCATAAAGACTTGTAGAGAACAGACTTTCCCCAACTCAACTTTTAAAGGACAACGTTGCATCTTTACTGTCCTTAGGTTTTCCTTCTTGAACAGAAGTTCTTCATTAACTCTCCAGACTGTCCTACAATAGGAGGATCAAATTCATCATTAGTTTAATGTACCATAAATTTTAAATGCACTTAAGATTGTTGGCCCTCTGTATTCATGAATACATATCTTTTAATTCAACCAACAGTGACTCAAACATGACTGTGTGCATTTGTTCTGAGTTGTTTCAGTCATGTCTGACTCTTTGTGACCCTACGGACTGTAGCCTGCCTGGTTCCTCTGTCGAAGGGATTTTCTAGGCAAGAATACTGGAGTGGATTGCTGTGCCTTCCTCCAGAGGATCTTCTGGACCTAGGTATCAAACCTGCGTTTCTTATGTCTCCTGTATGAATCAAATATATTTGAGGAAAAAAAAATTCCAGAAAGTTTTAAAAAGCAAACTTCAGTTTCCAGCATGCCAAAGGCAAATATTTACATAAATTTGCATTTGTATTGTACAGCTATTTACATGTTATTTCCATTGTATTACGTGTTAGAAGTAATGTAGAGATGAAGGATGAGCACAGGTTGTATGAAAATGTTGTTTAGTCGCTAAATCATGTCCCACTCTTTGAGACCCCCTGGACTGTGGCCTGTGAAGCTCCTGGGTTCATGGGATTTACCAGGCAGGAATACTGGAATAGGTTGCAAATACTTCACCATTTTATACAAGGAACTTGAGCATCTGTGGGTTCTGATATCTGTGGGTGGCTCTGGAGCCAATCTCTCCTAAATACCCAGGGAGGACTGTATAGCTAACCTACCAACCATCTTAGCTTAACCTCACCTGCCTTAAATATGCTCAGAATGCCTCACTTACATAACATACTACATTAGCCTACAATTGGACAAAACTAACACAGCATCTATTTCACCATAGTGTTGAATAGTGCATGTAGTTTATTGAGTACTGTCCTGAAAGTGAAAAAACAAAATGGTTGTCTGGTTACAGGATGGTTGTCACTGTATCAGTTGTTTACCCTACTAATCATGTGATGATCAGGGCTCTGTACTCACTGCTGTGTCCCAGCATCACAAGAGAGGAATTATAGCCCAGGAAAGGAGCAAAATTCAAAGCTTGATTTCTAATGAATGAATATTGCCTTCATACCTTCATAAAGTCAAAAAATTGTAAATCAAACCATTGTAAATTGGGACTGTCTATGTATGTTTTGTCCCTTAGTACTGCCTTAAAAATTTTGGTGTTGTTCAGTCGCTCAGTCGTGTCTTACTCTTTAAGACCCCATGGACTGCAGCACACCAACCTTTCTGTCATTCACCATCTCCCGAAATTTGCTCAAACTCAGGTCCATCAAGTCAATGATGCCATCCAACCATCTCATCCTCTGTCACCCCCTTCTCCTCCTGCCCTCAGTCTTTCCCTACATCAAGGTCTTTTCCAGTGAGTTGCCTCTTTGCATCAGGTGGCCAGAATATTGGAGCTTCAGCTTCATCATCAGTCCTTCCAATGAATATTCAAGGGTTTATTTCCTTTAAGATTGACTGGTTTGATCTCCTTGCTGTCCAAGGGACTCTCAAGTGTCTTCTCCAGCACCACAGTTCAAAGGCATTTGTTCTTCCTGCTCAGCCTTCTGTATGGTCCAACTCTCACATCTGCACATGACAACTGGAAAAACCATAGCACTGACTAGACAGACCTGTGTAAGCAAAGTGATGTCTTTGCTTTTTAATATACTGTCTAGATTTGACATAGCTTTCCTTCCAAGGAGCAAGTATTTTTTAATTTCGTGGCTGCAGTCACTGTCTGCAGTAATTCTAGAGCCCAAGAAAAGAAAGTCTGTGAATGTTTCCATTGTTTCCCCATCTATTTGCCATGAAGTGATGCGACTGGATGTCATGAACTCAGTTTTTTTAATGTTGAGATTTTTTATGACTTAAAGATTTAATGTCTGAAAGTAATAAGAAATCTGTCATGCATATATGGTAAAGGTCATCCCAATATAATATTTTCCAATATGATTTCAGCTTTTGTTGTCCTCTAGAAATGCGTGAGTTATATAATTTATAGGACTAATTTATGCTCTTTAATATATAGAAAAATTAAGGGTGGGTTTACAGCAAGTTTGTAGTAAGATTGTCACACTCATGAAATTTCTTCTGACTCTTCAAAAAAAGTTTAAAAATAGAAAGATTTGACACTTTTACTTGGTACCTTTTTGAGAAGGTTTTAATTTACATTATATCTTGACTTTTTGTGATTTCACTTCTTCAATTTGTTTCTCCTTTCACCATAAAAGTAATGCTCTTAGTCACGGTCCTATGAAAATATGTGCTATGCTCCTCTTATAATGGACAACTTTCCTCTGTAGCTTTTCTTTAATGTAAAGATTGTAGAGCTGAGAAACAAATTCTCAGAAGGAAAATATGTCAGGATGACTATTGTAGGACAAGGTTGTTGGACTACAATGAAGTAAACAATTTTTGCTTTACCTGAATTTGAATTTTCTTCAAAATTATGCATTCAAATTCCCTGAGAAGTACATCTTTCTCCCTAACAAACAAAAATAAATGCCTCAGGCTATGTTTAAAAAAGTACTAAATGAATATTTTATTTCCATAGTTAAGTTTTAAATATAAAGAAGAGATAACATATACTCAAATAAATGATACTCCAATCTTTACAACAAATCTTCTGGAGATTTGATCATTTTCTATACCCTTTCATTCTGATGGGCAAGAATATGCCCACATTTTCAAAAGGCTTTTAGCTCGAATTATTTTTTTTTTCAGTTCTATTGAGTATAGCTAACATTTAACATTGTGTAACTTTAAGGTATACAAGAAGATGATTTTACATATATATATTGAAAAATCATTATCAGTTTATTATTAAAAGTAGTTTGAATATATGTGAATGGGAAGTTTTCTGAATCACTAATGATATGCCAGCAAATCTGTAAAACTCAGCAGTGGCCACAGGACTGGAAGAGGTCAGTTTTCATTCCAATCCCAAAGAAAGGCAGTGCAAAAGACTGCTCAAACTACTGCACAATTGCACTCATCTCACATGCTAGTAAAGTAATGCTCAAAATTCTCCAAGCCAGGCTTCAGCAATACGTGAACTGTGAACTTCCTGACGTTCAAGCTGGTTTTAGAAAAGGCAGAGGAACCAGCGATCAAATCGCCAACATCTGCTGAATCATGGAAAAAGCAAGAGAGTTCCAGAAAAACATCTATTTCTGCTTTATTGACTATGCCCAAGCCTGTGACTGTGTGGATCATAATAAACTGTGGAAAATTCTGAAAGAGATGGGAATACCAGACCACCTGACCTGCCTATTGAGAAACCTATTTGCAGGTCAGGAAGCAATAGTTAGAACTGGACATGGAACAACAGACTGGTTCCAAATAGGAAAAGGAGTACGTCAAGGCTGTATATTGTCACCCTGCTTATTTAACTTTTATACAGAGTACATCATGAGAAATGCTGGGCTGGAAGAAGCATAAACTGGAATCAAGATTGCCGGGAGAAATATCAATAACCTCAGATATGCAGATGATACTACCCTTATGGCAGAAAGTGAAGAGGAACTAAAAAGCCTCTTGATGCAAGTGAAAGAGGAGAGTGAAAAAGTTGGCTTAAAGCTCAACATTCAGAAAATGAAGATCATGGCATCTGGTCCCATCAATTCATGGGAAATAAATGGGGAAACAGTGGAAACAGTGTCAGACTTTATTTTTTTGGGCTCCAAAATCACTGCAGACGGTGACTGCAGCCATGAAATTAAAAGATGCTTACTCCTTGGAAGGAAAGTTTTGACCAACCTAGATAGCATATTCAAAAGCAGACATTACTTTGCCGACTAAGGTCTGTCTAGTCAAGGCTATGGTTTTTCCTGTGGTCATGTATGGATGTGAGAGTTGGATGGTGAAAAAAGCTGAGTGCCAAAGAATTGATGGTTTTGAACTGTGGTGTTGGTGAAGACTCCTGAGAGTCCCTTGGACTGCAAGGAGATCCAACCAGTCCATCTTAAAGGAGATCAGTCCTGGGTGTTCATTGGAAGGACTGATGCTGAAGCTGAAACTCCAATACTTTGGCCACCTATTGGGAAGAGTTGACTCATTGGAAAAGACTCTGAGGCTGGGAGGGATTGGGGGCAGGAGGAGAAGGGGACAACAGAGGATGAGATGGCTGGATGGCATCACTGACTCAATGGACATGGGAATCTGAGTGAACTCTGGGAGTTGGTGATGGACAGGGAGGCCTGGCGTGCTGTGATTCATGGGGTTACAAAGAGCCAGACCGACTGAGCGACTGAACTGAACTGAACTGAATGAAGTCTTGGTTTCTTAAGCTATATTGAAATCAGGAAGAATATGTTCATTCTTAATGGGGATGCTCTGAATCAGTTTTTAGTTTTGCTTTTTAACCTGAAGGGGTGATTTCTCCAGTTTTCCCTCTAATTTTTCAGTGTAGTTACTAAGGGAGCCAAAAATGAAACGTTAATGTTGCAGTCGGTAAGATCTGTCATAATGTGTTATGATGCATGTATTCTACGGTTAGTTTATTTGTTAAGCACATGCAGGGTTCAAGAATTTGGAGTCCCTGAATACTTTTACTTTTCCACTCTTCTCCTGTGAACTAATTTTGGGAAATATTATCAATGCCTGTCATTTTAAGTTGACTTACTGTAATGTTGGACTAGGGCTTCTCCCTAAGCTCAGTGGTAAAGAATCTACCGGCAGTGCAGGAGACGCAAGAGAAATGAGTTTGGTTCCTGAATCAGGAAGATCCACTGGAGAAGGAAATGACAACTGACTCTAGTATTCTTGCCTGGGAAATCGCATGGACAGAAGAGTCTGGTGGGCTACAGTCCAGGGGGCCACAAAGAGTCGGACATGACTGAGCGACTGAGCATGAACACGAGTGTGTTTTTAATCATAAATCCACCCACAACTTTCCTATGGAAAATACAATTAAAAATACAATTCTTGAACATTGCGGCCGTAGGATATATAGTCCCATCGACCTGTGCTATTATACAGATATATGTATATAATATTTATGTATATAGCTATGTATACATATATATCCAATTATTTTATATTATCTTTTCCAGAAAAAAGAACATGAATTACATATCAATTTATATTGACTCATATAAGTATATGTGTAAGTATTATTTTGATTCTGTAAGAGTTGACTAAACTATAGATCTGACTCTAGGTTTTCTAGAAATCTAGGCAAAGAAAGCATCTTATTTTAAAGTTAATGTTTTTAACATCTAGACAAGTGTAACTTAACATAAGCCATCATATCACCCAAATGACATCAAAGGAGGCACTTAAAATCATGCAGATTCCTGTACATCACACAACTAATAAGTCAACAACAACTCTGGGAGGGGCCAAGTGTGTATTGACAAGCTTCTCAGGATGTTCCTGTGTAAACTGCAGTGTAGTGACAACTAATGATTAGGATGAAGGCACTGCCCATCCTTCAGGTAATAGTATATGGTCTGTGCACACTAACACCCTGAAAATGCTCTGTAGGATACCATAAGCTTGGGTACATGCCTTTATACATTTGTCCAGACCCACAGAATGTAGGACACCAAGAATGAACTTCAGGATGATTATGCTGTGTTAATTTAGGCTCATCAGTTGTAGCAAAGGTACCACTCTAATGGGGGATGCTGACAGTTGAAAGCTACACAAAAGTCATGACATCTGTGATCTGATGAGTGTGTATTCAGTTAGGATACACCAGCAGCTCATAATCTCTTGCCCAAAATATGTAATAAATACTTGAAAGAAAACAGAGGGATTGGATGATCTTTAAACATATTTAATTGAATTGATTTTTGTTAATGTATGTACTATACAAGAACTTTTGTGGGTTGCCTCTGCAGTGCCCTACAGAAAGGAACATATACTTTCTCTCTGGGAAAATAAATGAGCCCAGATTTCACTCACAGCTTCAGACAAGGGTCATCTGCTCCTGAACAATATGGGACAGTCACTCACGAGTCTCTCCTAAAGTGTAGTGATGATAGGTAGCTGAAATATTTACTATGTCTCTCTCTACGCCAGTAGGAGGTTGGCCTTCATTTCTCAAGAGACACATTTGTTGGACAACATACTGCCAGAGGAACATTATAATCAAAATATATGACCAAACTGTTCCTTCTTTGAGGTTCCTACAGCCCAGTATCTGGAAATATAAGCTGGAGATATAACAGGGAAAGATGTAAAACTGAAGTGACTAATATGACTTTACTATTGCTATTTGTTTTTACCAGAACTAATACACTGTATGAGGAGCTACTAGTAAAGAACAACAGTTCAGAGCATCATGAAAAATCTTCCAAAATGAAATCCCAAATTCTGAAACCAAATACCTATTGGTTAGAGGTTGATTTAACATTGACTGATACCCTTTATGTAAATATTACCATACTAAGTTGTTTAATACAGCATTGCTTTATAGTATATAAGAGCAGACATAGCCCAACACCTCAAAAACTGTAAAAGGGTATTAGGTAAATAAAGACCGAGGCTGTAACTTTACAATAGTTTCATTGTTTTGGCCAAATCTGGGCAACTTTACAGATATTTTAGTGTAAGAAAGCCCAGGAAAGGTAGTTTCAGTTTAGAAGGGTAAGTCACCAAGCTTTTATTTAAAACTCGTTCTTATAATGAACTCTGAACAGTGTTGCTGGCACAAAATTGGTGTGTGTTTAATAAATATATTTTATTTGTATGGGACAGTTGATGTTTAATAAGTGATTAGAGGTTTTTAAAAACCCTTTCAATTAAAAAAAGTAATCACAAGCTTTGACTTCTGCACTGTTCCTTATCCTAATTCACAAGGAAAAGCATTGGATGAAAGTAATGCCTTATACCAACTATTCATTATGAACATCTCATTTACAGAACTGGACTGACAACTCCCATCTTGTGATTATGTTGTGTGGAGGTAAAATTGTCCCTTGAATTAATGACAAATGCATCAGGGCCTTTATCCAGTACACTATTTGAAATGATTAAACTCATGGAATGTTTGCTTAATCTATTTTCCTCTTCCATATACTATGCGCTTCGCCTGAGGCAAACCCATCTAATAATTTTCAATTGAACAAAACCATAACTCATGACCCAATAAATTATTAAGGAATCCTACATTGCATCTGATTCATCATTCATCTTCCCACAATGGCAGAAAGCCTGCTGAATTCTCTAACAGTTTCTTGCTTTGATAAATAGTTCCATTCAAATGCTGGAGTAGAGTCATATGAGTTTGTGTATGTGTATTTTTTTTACAAAATTATAATTAAAACTAAATTTTTCACCAAGACTTCATTTAGCAATACTGTTCTTGCTCTAAAAATTGTTATAATCTAGTTAGCATTCATCATTTGCTTCTTAATCCTAGATAGTCCTCCAGAAGTAACCATTATATCCTACCCGAAGTTAGGTTGAAAAATTAATTACAGAGTGTAGGATACCAAAAGACTGCTTCTCATTCCCTCATGATCTAATTCCTTGCATCTTAATATTCTGAAATAGTCTCTAAAAGTCCAAAATAACATTGTTTATATGGGTATGTTACATAATAGCAGTGAAATAAAGTTGGGAAGTGATTCCGATGTTTGAAAAACTTCAAAACAATAGAGCACTGGAATCTTGTCAGTAGCAAGCAGTAAGCTGCGTGAACGACCTGCCACATGACAGCCAATCATGTACACATACACTGATGCACATTTTTAAAGCATGGAAATTAAATCAACCTCTGAATTGCTGGATGCAAGATCTGAGATTACAATCCTTCCTAGTAACCAATTGAAAATTAAACATGATTTTCTCTCTGCTCATATTAATTGTTAGTTATCACATTTAAAAAGTGCCATTTTAATAATAAAAATGAAACAGTTGACAACATCAGAAAATATCACCTGCTTTCTCAGCTGTGTTTTAACACTGGCATGAGGACAGGATAAGCTACTTAACAAGCCTGAAAGTTGTGCCATTTTTAAAACATATTTTCCTTATTTAAAATTGAAAATTGACAATATAACAGCTTTAACAACAATTTTGGAGAAAAAGAAATAAAAAATAAAAAGAATTGACAGCTCTATGATTATTCTTCAGTGCTTTCATTTCATTTTTAGATATTTCTCTCCATTCCATGTCGATCACCAAAACTAACGTGCCATTTTGTTTTTTATGAAAGTGTGCCCTGTCTTCCTTTGAAAGTTAAAATTGTTGTTTTGAATTGTTGCATGTTATATTGTAGATTTCCTGTGTGATATCTCTCAAGGGCAGTGAAGACCAAATACCTATATGTCTTCTTGGTTGAAAAGAAAATTCATAAGAAATATAAAATTTCAATTTGAATCAATTGTTCAATTGTTTTTTTCCCTTTATTCCTGATGGTACAGTTGAGCGAGATGTCTTTTTGTGGGTCAGAGGAGCAAAAAGAAAACAGGAGCAATAATTGTGTGTTCATGCCTGAGAGTTCCCTGAACCCAATTACTTAATCAAAGGTAATGCGTACCTGCAGTTACCTGAAGGCAAAAATAACAAGATGCCGCAGGGATGCTGGACTGCCTAGGAAACTTCAGAGACTTGCCCTTCTAGCCTTCCCTCCCACCTATTTGAAGTTTGACTCCTCTGTTTCATAAATAAATGTTTCAGCAAAACCTACAGAATAAAATAGGACATAGAAATAAAACACCCAAAGAAAATAAAATTTTTCCAGTGCCCTATAAGTCTCTGGAGTTCTTACTAAAGCAAAGGATAGCACTAGGATCATTTTTCAGGATTCTCATAATCATGATATGTGTATGAAATACTTAAAAGGTCACTATCCATTTGGCTGAGGTAACCAGATAATCCATAAGCTTTGCTGTAAATACCAGCAGAAGAACCTGATTCTGAGACAGTGAGGAATTCCTCAAGAAATATTCAAACCCCAAAGAATTATTCCTGCTCCTAAAGGCATCAACATTTATAAACTCTGTCTCCCCACACCAAAAAAAGACACATTATATATATATATATATATATATATATATATATATATATGTATATATAAAATCTAGCTATAATTTATATAACAGTGTTTGTAAAACTTGTTAGTGGAGTCCACTTAAAGAGGAAAATGTTTGCACCCCAGGGCTTTCATATTATATTAGTCCTTATACTAGGAAATTATTTCAAGTAATAGATTTCCTATATTTTAATGATCATATGTGAAGAAAATATAGACAGAAAGATGGAGAGCACTTATAATTACTAAATGAAGGAAGTAATCAGTTTTATATATCTGGATTATAGGACTATATAATTGAAAAATCAGGTACTATTGATATGAATCAGCAGATTGTAAAGCTAATATAAGAACTGATGTGGAGGCTTAGCCCTCTAATTCCTGGGTCGATGTGTGAATACGGTGAGTGTGTGTGTGTGTGTGTGTTGGGGAATTGTTTAGCTAAAGGTCATTCCTGAAGTCATCATTATTCATTCCATATTTTCCATTAAATTTTGCTCAAAAAAATTTCATTATTCCCCAAAGTTCTGATTTCAAAGACTGCTATAGACTAGTATTAATAAATACCCAAACTGGAAGACTTAAGCAACTATTTAGACAAAATCATCATCAGATAGAAATTGAATAAGAAATAAAAACTTTTTAAAATTGGGCCCAAACTTGCGCATTTGTTATTTATGTGTGACCTTGCCTTCATTATCAGGTGTCTGAGTATAACATATTAAACTGATATTTTTTAGAATTCACTATAGATATTCTTCTCATCAATGGAAAAAAAATGTGTTGGCCACAAGTTCCTTGTTGCCATTTCCTTCTCAGGAAATGGGAATCTACTTCAGTGTTCTTGCTTGGAGAATTCCATGGGCAGAGGAGCCTGGCAGGCTATAGTTCATGGAGTCACAGAGAGTCAGGCGCAACTGAGTGACAAAGCTCACTCACTCCTTGTTGATTGTGAGGGGTTAAGACAATGAAAACACACTGACTCTATTTGGCAATAACATCTCATGTAGCTCTTATAACTGAACATGAAAATAAGTGCATTGCTTCATATAGATAAATAAGTAAACATCATAAAGATTATCAGGTTATCTAAGGAAATAAATCACTAGTACAGGTTAAATTTGCAGTGTATCTTCCTAGTCATCGAAGTATTATATCTATATATATACGCATGTATTATAGCTACTGATTCACTAGAAAACACTCCACCCTCAGTAGCACTGAATATCACTTCACTTAATTTCATTCACACATGTGTGTGTCTGGTTGTGGTTTACAGAGGTACAATGGGCTAGTCTGGGTTATCTGCTTTAGGAAGATAGTCCAGATAGACAAATAGTTACAGAACTAGCTGGACAGGAGTCCCACTATATGTTGGATAAAACATACTCCTGTTGACTTAAAGCAAAAACCAGCATAACATGAGAGTGTAAATTAAGCATTATTTGGAGCAAAATTAAAACTATAGCCTGGGAGACAGCATTTCAGATAGCTCTGAGAAACTGCTCCAGACAGGTAGGGGGGAGAGATAAGTGTTATATATGACTTTAGAGAAGGGGTAATACCTGCAGTCGAGCATGCATTTTGGCACTGGCTTGCTGCTAGTCACAAAGATGTAACCATTAATGGTGTCTTTTTTTTTTTTTAATATATGAGGAAATGCTCATATCTAAATTTTAGAATTTAGAATTGGGCTCATAAAATTTTCTGGAAATGAAAGACCCGTTTTGCAGTTTTTTTCCAGAGTACAGAGTGCCTCATTTCTGCTCTCCACACTGAGCTCCTTTCAGGGTGTCTTGAAGGTCAGTACCTGCAGCAGCTCATGAGTTACTTCTCATCTTAGATGGCAGGTGCCAATTTGTAGTTGACATTCCAAATATTTTGCACCCTGGAATCCAAGCTAAGGAGGCAGAAGCTACCTGGAGGAAATGTTTCTTATAGTGCTAGAAGAAGGGCAAGAAGGCAAATGAAACACGATTCCTCTTAAGGTTGAGCTGGAGAAATGGTCTACAGTCACTATCCTGTTAAACCTTCCAGTACCCAGTAGAAGCTTTCTCCTCCTGAGGGCAGAAGCCCAAAAGAGCAGCAGTAGTATGCATTGGTAGAGTTAAAAATGACTAGAGATCCTTCCCCTCTTATCAAAATATGTCATCTACCTCTCCAATCCTTGAGTCTAGGTTGGCAAAGGAGTGAGTGACTTGCATGCAATGGTTTTCAAAGACCAATTAGACCTTACCCAACTGTGATTACACAGAAGCTCTGACAAGTGTTTGTACACGGGAGCTCACTCAGTTGCCACTCTGCCAAACCCTAAGACAAACATATTAATAAGGCCAGACCAGACTTCTAGACACTGAGAGACCGCGTGAAACAGATAATGAGCTGTCCCAGTTAAAACAAACAGTCTGCTGAACACCAGACAGCAGCTTCTGATTAACTGGCTCCCTCACATTATTGGAGGTGTGAGCAAACGCAGCAGAGAGCAATGATGCAGATAAGCCAGAGCAGTGACAGACTGTTTCACCGAAATAAATTGTGATATAATGTTGCTGTTGTAAGTGACTATTTGAGGGGTTTTTCTTTGTTTGTTTGTTTGTTTGTTTTTTACAAAGAAAAAATCTGCACAGAACAGAAATTGTTACCTAGGAAGGAGTATTGTCTTCATAAATCCTGAAGCATATGGTATTGGCTTTGGAACTGGGTGATAGTCAGAAAATGAAAAATCACTAAACACACTGTTAAAGAAGGCTTAGAGAAATGGTGCAGAAACTACTACTGAAAGGTGGATGAAAATGACAACTTATTTATGTCATCGTGAGACAATTGCCAATAACTTGGCAGGTAGAAAATCTCCCTAATAAACATGAATTTTTCCAGAGAGCTCTAGACAGAATATTGAAAATGTCAGTTGTATGTTCCTAACTGCATATAATAAAGAACTTCAGGAGCAAGGGAAGAAACTTAAAATCGCAAAAATAAAATGGTTACAGAAGAGGTTTAAATTATTGGGCTGGAAAATAAACTCTTAACTTTCCTCTAGTCTCCAAGTCAGCAAAAGATTCTTGAAATAAAAGAAAGACTGACACCATAGTTAATGTCAAAGATACGGCTGTACGTGTTAATACCTTCAAAAGATTTAACACAATGCCTAATATACTGTCTCAGCTGCAATAAGAAGCATTACACAAAGTTGAAACTTACAAAATAGAGAAAGGCCAATCTCAGAAAGAGCTGTAGTTTTTGTTTTTTGTGTTTTTGTAATAAATGGATTATAAACTCCGGGAGTTGGTGATGGACAGGGAGGCCTGGTGTGCTGCGATTCATGGGATCGCAAACAGTCGGACACGACTGAGCGACTATACTGAACTGAAGTGAACTGAAAGATAATATAAAGATTATAAAGATTATAAAGATAATGGATTGTAAACATAATATCCTCACAAAAGTTCTTAAGGGGAACATGGTGGCTTTGACCAAAAGGAATTGAGATTGATCAAATTTCAAGAGGCCCTCAGGTTTGCCAGCTTTCTAGAAGCAGGAAGTTTGTGGAGAAGACTATTAAACCACAAATGTTGGCAATTTCTTAAGAAAAAAAGTGGGACATCTCAGGAAGCAGAATAAAGAGCTATGATGGAGCCAAAAGACATGGAGAACAATGAACTACGAACCAATTCCCACAAGTTAGAGCTAAGGGAAGTGGCATACACTACTGTTCAGCAAGCGAGCCTGGCCCACGTGTCCAGCGGGATTTCAGATTTTTTGTGAACCAGTGTCTGCTGTGTACATCTCATTCTTCACCTCTTAAACCATGAAGATTTATTACAGTTATCTACCAATTGTCTAGCCATGATATCCGCGAGTGTGAAAAGATCATTCACTTCTTAGTTTATAGGTCTAGAAATTAAGAGGGACCACACTTGAGAAACTGCACCTGGAAGAGTCTCCTCTACATCTGAACATATATGTGTGTGCGTGGGCTCATTCAGTCATGTAGGATTCTTTGCGGCCCCATGGACTATACCCTGCCAGGCTCCTCTGCCCATGGAATTTTCCAGGCAAGAATACTGGAATGGGGTCCCATTTCCTACTCCAGGAGATCTTCCCAACCTAGGGGTTGAAGCTGCATCTCTGATGTCTCCTGGCATTGGCAGGTGAGTTCTTTACCACTGGCGCCACCTGGGGAGCTCTTTGCATGAACAGCAACTAGTAAAGGAATTTTTGCTCATCTTCCTAAAATTGCTAGATACTTCTTATTTTCCTGTTGCAACTAGATGGGAATGATAAATTTCATACTGTAAGAAACTTGGTGCCCATGCTGAAGTGCAGCACAATGGAATTCTAAATTTTTTATCTTAGAACATCCTTTACATCCAACAAGAAAAAAAAAAAAAACCAGAAAGAAATTCTTCCTAGATTTTTGTACACAAGTGTTTCTTAATGGACTTTATGTTTATTGTATCGACAGACTACTGCTAATGTAAATTCAAATGTGAATTGGGAAGTGAAGGGAAGAAATGAAACTCAGACATATCTGGACTCCAGGAGATTAAATCCTTCCTATGTTAATTTTGTTTTCTTCTCCATCTGCTTCTGATTCTTTGTGCTTGAAGCCATGCCATCAATAAATAGGAAGCAAAAATTGAGGCAACTACACTTTTATTTGTGGGTGCAACACTAAAAATCTTTACATTCATGTGGGAAGAGAACAGTCGCCTGACTTTGAAAGGCAGTGGGACAACTGCTGTGCAGCTGGGAGCCGCCTGGAACCTGAGACAAAGAGGAAAATGGACAGTTTGCTTCCATTGCTACTTTCACTTATATTTCTTTACCTATTTTGCTTAAGGCCAGTTTTCATTATTTGTAACAGAAAATTAAGGTACAGATAGAAAGTGTGGGTCTTGTTGCAGAGATACATGGTTGTATCAAGTCATTTTTTTCTACCAAGAAAAAAATAAGACCAGCCAAGATACTCTCATAAATAAAAAACATATATTTAAACATTAATGTCATATTTCTCCCAATGAGTCATTTTTTCAATAACTAATTAATGTTGATTGTTATATGACTCATCCCCTGCATCTATTTTTCTCTATATCAGCATTACATTTAAAATGCTAATTTAAAATTTCACAGGAAATAATAGAGATGGGCGTTTTTGATGGCCTCATGCAACAGCATCATGTTATCACCATAAAAATCTGTCACTAACACAAAGGCGTGTTAACAATAATGCCAGTAATCAAGGTACTCAGAAAACGGTTGACATTGTGGGGTGGGAGTGTTGGGTAGGAATTAAGACCTAGGAATTAAAAATAGATGTGGAAATCCTGTAACTATGGGTTTATTTAAGTTTTTATGGATTTCAAAAACAGCTCCATCCCCCAAAGAATGAGGAAGAGCCAAATATGTATTTTGCTGGGTTTGGTCTTCCAGTTCTGCATGTTAAAACCAAACATTTTGTCTATGGGTACTGGAAACTACCCAACATTTCTGGAATATTTAATGTCAATCCTCAAATATGTTTCTCCCAAACACATTCAGCTCTGTTTTAATCAGCACTTACTCTTTGTGCTGCTTTTATATGCCATATGAAATATTAAGTTTCCCTATATGACCAAATTAATGTAGATGGACCAGGGTGAAGAAAATGTAAAGAATAAAAAATTTATGGCTTAACAAATACATGTAGTTCCTATTTAAATAAATAAACATAGTTTATGCTTTGTCGGATTCATTTTAGTTTCTTTTAATGCATATGCATCTGTGTTTTCCTGTCATCTGTATCCTCAAATTAGACTAGATTTTAGTTCACTTTCATTCTATCTGAAATAAAATATCCAAATCCCCTGTGTGATGAGATGAGTATTTGGTAGCGTATACATTAACAAGCTGGGGGCAGGCTAATTACAGGTGCTGAAAAGAGTCCAGAGTGTGGTCAATATTGTCAGCTGAAATAGCAGGGACCACCAAAAACAAAGTTTCACATAAAGTCAAAAATCATGCAAGAACGGTGACTCTTCCAAAGGATGGTGATCGAACCACAAAGACAACTACATTGTCAGTAGATTAAAAAGAGAATGGAAATTAGAAGCCCTATGCCAAGGAAATGAGGCCAAGAAGATGTGAATTAGAAGTAAAAGATGGAAGAATTGATGTGAAAAAGCATCACTAATCTGGGTTTTAATTTGTCTTCATGAAGTGACCAAGCTTCCGTGGATTGGCCAGACTTAGAGAACTGGCTGGTGTTCATATGGTTCTCTTAGATACTAAATTTGTCTTCTTAAACTGTATTCCTCTGTGTATCTGATCAAAATGCTTTCCAAATAAAAGATGCACAACAATAACTACTGTTGAATGAATAAATACATGGATAATAAACAGTGCTCTCTAAACCAGATCACTGTATCTTTCTGTCAGTCCCAAAATAAATCTTAATGCTTTTGCTGCTTTGGCAAGTTTTCACAAAATACCCAAGATGTCCTAGCTGCTACAGCTTCCCAGCTCCTGCCATGTGCACTTTGTCAGAGCTGAAGTGATTACATGAAGTCTCCCACTGCAGACTTGCTTCACCAGCATCGAATCACCTTGGTGATGTCCAGTGGGGCTTAGCACTTTCACTTTTCTATTTTCCGTTGGACCATGCATTTTTTTCCAGCCTCTGTGGATATGAACTGAGCAAACTCCAGGAGATAGTGAAGGATAGGGGAGCCTGGCTTGTTGCAGTTCATGGGGTCGCAGAGTCAGACAAGACTTAGTGACTGACCAACAACAAAACAAAGAAACATGAGATTCTGAAAATGAGTGGTTACATTAACCTGTTCTTTAGTATCAACTGAAAGACAAAAATGTCTCTTTATCTCATGCCTGGACAATGTTTTTTTATATTTATTTTCCTTGAATCTTTCTCTTGCAGCCATTGCATTGTTAAAGTAATTATTCAGAGCAAATGCTCATTTCTGCAAATGAATATATAAGTAATTAGTTGAAATGGATTAGTGACAATCGTATATATCATATTAGTTTCGAATTGAAGTTTTTCTTAGTGGGCATTAAAATTTTGTTAAGAAAATAATATTGAATACAAAGCACTTCATAATATAGTGTCTTTGACTTCTGTTTCAGCAAGTCTCCTGTGGTTTAATATGTTACTGTTTAAAATTGAATGAAATAAAATCACCAACCATTTGTTTGAAGTGCTTTACTGAGCAGTATTTTCACTATATTTAAATTGCCATCACATGCAGTTATAAAACATCTTATTGTGTATATCATCTCTGTCAACGTGTTCACCCACACTTCATTACTTTTTCATGTATTATTTTATGGGTATTTTTACAAGGATATAGCCGATGTTTGGGGGAAAAAAAGATTTGTGCATGCTCTTCGCTCTTAAAAATCATTTTCAAAATCAAAATCGATCTTTTATTATTTATTATAATTAGCCTTTTCAAGAAAATGTGGCATTGAATTTCACAGTCTTGCTACTACTGTTGGTTCCTCCTACTTTATATGCAGTGCTCAGTTTCCTGGGACTCATAATGTGAATGATGAGGCATAAGCATATAAATATATAATATTTATACATTTTAAATCTTTCTTTAAAACAAGAGAGATGATCATTTTCAAACTATATTAGTCTCATTTATCTCCATGATGCCATTAATGTTGTAAAACGTTGCAGCAACATTACCAACTCCTGAAGGCCTGCATCAGCCTTTAGCTACTCAGCCGCATTATTAGATTGTCAACATAATTCAGACATCTCATATAGAGGGAGCCAACCCGCTGGCTCCAATGCTTTGTAAATGTATTTGCTTGATGAAGTAGCTCTGAACATATTGAGGCCTTTACCATTTCCATGCATATCACACTCGCAGAATCATCTCTATCGCTGCTTCAAAATGCACTTAAGATTTACACCTTTGTTTTTCTGTCTTGTACACTTCAGTATGTCTCAAGATCCAGTCCCCAGTGAGCACAGGATAAAAGAAAATGCTACTTAAAAATCAGTATTACATTTTATAGCATTACAAAATGACAGTTTCACTTACTTTTCTGATTAAGAGATTAAATAAAGCCTCCAAATGTAAATATAAAATAACATATTTAAGAAATCCATCCAAATATTTATGGGGTGGAATGGATGCATTTGTTTTGCAATTAATGGGTTTATAACTGTCAGATGAGTTTTACATGTCAAATTCTTTTTTAAAAAAGTAAAAATAAGAGTTCCACTTTTAAAATGAATTCAGACATGGAGTATATTTGCAAAGATCTAGAACTGAATTTAGCATCAGCGTAGAAAAGCAAGTAGAGATTGGTTCAGAGATGTAACACTTGAAATCACAGTGAACAAACAGTGAGTACAGAAAGGTGAGAAAGAGAGAACTTTCTGTTCATACAGAATTCTTTTATCACTCCGTGTCTCCTTTATTTGCAGATACAGAGCTACTTTGAATTGATTTAATACTCCCAAGTTATGATTTACTTATTTTGGATTATTTTGTTTTTTAATACTTCAGAGATAATCACAATATGTATATTTTGTGGGGCGGGGGGCTTGGGTAGAGAATTAATGCTTTGCTGCTGCTGTTGCTGCTAAGTGGCTTCAGTCGTGTCCAAAGCTGTGCGACCCCATAGATGGCAGCCCACCAGGCTCCTCTGTCCCTGGGATTCTTCAGGCAAGAACACTGGAGTGGATTGCCATTTACTTCTCCAATGCATGCAGGCATGCATGCGAAGTCACTTCAGTCATGTCCAACTCTGTGCAACCCCATGGACAGCAGCCCACCAGGCTCCTCTACCCACAGGATTCTCCAGGCAAGAATACTGGAGTGGCTTGCCATTTCCTTCTCCACCAACTAATGCTCTATCAACAACTAAAACGACTTTCCAGGCAACCCAGTGAGAGGAATCAGTGCAGCCTCTCACAGTACACATGGCAGTGATTCAGGAATCTCCTTTTGTTTCCCTACATCTGCTCAGTTTATCAATCATTTAATCACAGCACACTCTATCTTTTACGCTGGGAGCTTAGTTACAGAATCATTAAATCCTATCTGCAAACACTTACTGAATCCCTATTGTGAGCTAGATACTGTGCTAGGCACACAGGAATCAAAGATGCGAAGATGAGAACACACAGCTTCAGAAAAGAGACAAGCCCACAGAGGAGACAAATATGCAAGCTGACAAAGGCAACACACTGTGAGAAGCAAAACAACCAAGTATGAACAAAGTGGCCGCAGGTTTGGATTGCAGTAATTTCATCTGCTTGGAGATGCTATCAATTAACTCCAAGCAGAAATATATTGGGTTTTTTTTTTTAGCTTTATTGAGGATAGAACTGATATAAGGTATGCAATGTGATGATTTGATTCACTGTGATTGTTGTTTAGTTGCTAGGTTGTAGCCGTCAGGTTCCTCTGTCCATGGGATTTCCTAGGCTAGAATACTGGTGTGGATTGCCATTTCCTTCTTCAGAGGATCTTCCTGACCCAGGGATTAAATCCGGGTCTCCTATATTAACAGGCAGATTCTTTACCCTCTGAGCTACCTGGGAAGCCCAATGATTTGATACATGTGTATATTGTGATATAACCATCACAATAGAATTAGTTAACATGAAAATTGCATAATCACATAATCACAATTTTTGTGATGAAAATCTTTAAGATCCATCTCTTGGCAACGTTCATGTGTATAACACATTATTATTTGCTATAATCCCATATTGAATATTAGGTCCCAAGAATTTTTACTCATTTTCTAGCTGGAAGTTTATACTCTTTGACTGACATTTCCTCATTTCCCACAACCTAGCCTCTGGCAACCACCAAGCTTCTCTATGTTTCTCTGGGTGTCTCTTTTTTCAGATTCCGCAGAGATTATATAATATTTGTCTTTCTCTGTCTTACTTATTTCACTTAGCATAATGCCCTCCAAGTCTAACCACATTATTGAAATTTCCTTCCTTTTTATGGTCAAGTATATATTTTTTTCATTCTATGTATATATTATATAAACCTGTTTATTCATGTATGAATAAACATTTACATTGTCTTCCTATCTTAGCTACAGTAAAAATTGCTGCAGTGAACATGGGACTGTAGATATCTCTTTGAGATAGTGATTTCAATCTTATTGTATATATATCCAAAAGTGGTTTGCTGGACCATATGGTAGTTATACGCTTAATTTATTGACGAAACTTCATGCTATTTCCCTACTGGCTGCAGCAATTTATATTCCCATCAATATACTCCTGTATTCCCTCGTGCTCTCCAACACACGTCTCTGACTTTCTGATGCCAGTCACTCTAACAGGAGAGGGGAGATATCTTGTAGTTTTGATTTGCATTTCCCTAATGACTAGTAACGTTGAGCTTCTTTTAACGTACCAATTGGTTAATTCTCTGCCTTTTTAGAAAAATGTATATTTCAGGTCATTTTTCCATTTTTAATTGAATCATTTGTGAGTTATTTTGTTCCGTTTTAGTATGCATGAGTTTCTTACATATTTTGGCTATTAACTGCCTGTTTGATAATGATTTAAATATTTTTTCTCATTTTAGTTCTGTTGATTATTTCTTTTGTTCTGTAGAAGAAACAAAGGTGTTAGTTTGATGCAGTTCCATTTGCTTCTTTTTGCTTTTGTTGTTTGTACTTTTGGTGTCATATCCAAAAAATTGCCAAGGCCAATGTTTCAAGGTGTTTTTAGCTATATTTTCCTGAAGGAATTTTATATTTCTACACCTTACATTGTATCCTTTAATCCATTTAAGTTTTTGTGAGTGGTATAAGACAAGGGTCCAGTTTTGTTCTTTTGCATGAATAACCAGTTATCCCAGTACCATTTACTGAAAAAATTTCTTTTACCTATTGAATATTTTTGGCTCCCCTGTCAAATATTAGTTGACCTTGAGTTTACTTACAAATTCTTGATTTTATTTCATAGTTCATATGTCTATTTTTATGCCAGTACAATATTTTTTTATTATTATGGTTTTGTAACATAGTTTGAAGTGCAATGCCTTTAAATCTGTTCTTGTTCCTTTGGCTATTTGAGGTATTTTTTGTGGATCCATACAAATGTTTTCTATTTCTATGAAAAAAAAAATTCATTAAAATTTTGACAAGAATTACATTGACTCCATAAATACATTTTAGTACTTTGGACATTTTAGCGATATTAATCCTTCTGATCCACAGACAAAAGATGTATTTCCATTTATTTGTGCCTTCTTCAATTTCATTCATAAATATCTTAATAGTTTTCAGTGTAAAAGTCTTTTATATTCCTGGTTAAACTTATTCCTCAATATTCTATTTTTTTTAATTCTATCATAAGTGTAACTTGTTTTCTTTATTTTGATTTTCAGATATGCTGTTGTTAGTGTATAGAAATGAAATTGATTTTTGTATGTTGATATTTTACCTAGAAATTTTGCTGCCTTCATTCCAGTTTGTGTGTGTGTGTGTGTGTGTGTGTGTGCATGTGTAATCTTTAGGGTCTTCTGTATATTAGGTAGTGCAATCTGCAAACAAAGACAATTTTGCTTCTTTCCTTCCTTTTAGGATTTTCTTTTTCCCATTCTAATTGCTCTAGTCAGGACTTTAAGTACCAAGTTGAATAGAAGTGGTGAGAGGAAGCAGTCTTGTTTTATTCCTGTTTTTAGAGAAAAAACCTTTAGCTTTTCACCACTGAGTTTGATGTTATATATAGTATTTATTATGTTGAGATGTATACCCTCTGAACATGAAAGTGAAAGTCACTCAGTCATGTCTGACTCTGCAACCCATGGACTGTACAGTCTATGGGATTCTCCAGGCCAGAATATGGGAGTGGGTAGCCTTTCCCTCCTCCAGGAAATCTTCCTAACCCAGGTCTTCTGCATTGCAGGTGGATTCTTTACCAGCTGAGCCACAAGGGAAGCCCAAGAATACAGAGTGGGTAGCCTATCCCTTCCTCACCAACTGAGCTATGAGGGAAGCCCTCTATTTCTCTATTTGTACTCCCTCTATTTCTAACTTATTGAGAGCTTTTATTATGCAAGGTAGTTTTGGAAAGATAAATCTGAGCTGACTGAGTTGCTGGGTCAGAAAGATGTAACAGATGCTTAGAATATTGTTTTATAGTGATAGAGATGAAATAGTCCTAAGAAATCACTGTATTAAATTCTGTTGTTTTACAGATGATAAAATCAAGGCCCATTCAAATTTACTGACTTGTCCAAGTCAGTTAGCTAATTATTGGTAGTTAATATCCTGCACCTCTGTGTACCTCTTATTCCTCATTCGGCCTTATGCTACCATACATTTCCCGTCTGGTGTCTCTCCTCAGAGTTCTTCAGTTTTGTTTTGTTTTGTTTGTTTGTTTTTATGCTTCTGCTGTTGTTTCATATTCTGTCAATTTCCTGAGCTTACCTCTTCTCCATCTTCTTGGCTCTTTCTTGTCACTCCAAGGATAGAGAAGGCTAGTTCTTACTCAGTGGTTTATACATGGACCTTAGTATATTTCAGCTAAAATACATTTTGCACTTCCAAACCAGGATGTGCAATAAACATTTAGAAGCTGGTAAAAAAGTAAGAATATAACATATAACATAAACATTATTTGGGGGGAGAATGAGTATGTGTATATCATTGGCTGAATCACTTTGCTGTCCAACTGAAACTATCACAGCATTCTTAATTGGCTATACTTCATATAAAAAGTTTAAGAACCAAAAAGCATTTAAAATGTTTGTATTTATTTTGCATGTATATATTGTATATTACATTATAAATATACAGCTTATGAACAAAAAGCTTATTGGCTTAGACAGTAAAGAATCAGCCTACAAAGTAGGAGACCTGATTTTGATCCCTGGGTTGGAAGACCGCCTTGAGAAGGGTATGGCAACCCACTCCAGCATTCTTGCGTGGAGCATTTCATGGACAGAGGAGCCTGGTGGGGTACAGTCCACGGGGTCGTATAGAATCAGACACAGCTGAACAACTAAGCACAGCACAGCACAGTACATAAGTCCATTAATTTGTATTGGATCTTCCAATTTAATCTTAATATTTTAGTGATTTTGTTATGTATATCAGTTCAGTTCAGTTGCTCAGTCATGTCCGACTCTTTGCGACCCCATGAATTGCAGTACACCAGGGCCCCCTGTCCATCACCAACACCCGGAGTTTATCCAAACTCATGTCCATCAAGTCGGGGATGCCTTCCAGCCATCTCATTCTCTGTTGTCCCCTTCTCCTCCTGCCTCCAATCCCTCCCAGCATCAGGGTCTTTCCCAATGAGTCAACTCTTCCCATGAGGTGGCCAAAGTATTGGAGTTTCAGCTTCAGCATCAGTCCTTCCAATGAACACCCAAGACTGATCTCCTTTAGGATGGACTGATTGAATCTCCTTGCAGTCCAAGGGACTCTCAAGAGTCTTCTCCAACACCACAGTTTAAAAGCCTCAATTCTTTGGGACTCAGCTTTCTTCACAATCCAATTCTCACATCCATACATGACCACAGGAAAAACCATAGCCTGGACTAGAGAGATCTTACTTGGCAAAGTAATGTCTTTGCTTTTGAATATGCTGTCTAGGTTGGTTATAACTTTCCTTCCAAGGAGTAAGCGTCTTTTAATTTCATGGCTGCAGTCACCATATGCAGTGATTTTGGAGCCCCAAAATATAAAGTCTGACACTGTTTCCACTTTTTTCCCATCTATTTCCCATGAAGTGATGCGACCGGATGCCATGATCATCGTTTTCTGAATGTTGAGCTTTAAGCCAACTTTTTCACTCTCCACTTTCACTTTCATCAAGAGGCTATTTAGTTCCTCTTCACTTTCTGCCATAAGGGTGGTGTCATCTGCATATCTGAGGTTATTGATATTTCTCCCAGCAATCTTGATTCCAGCTTGTGCTTCTTCCAGCCCAGGGTTCATGATATTTTCTCCTAATCAAAAAATATTGATTTGTAACATCATCAACATAGTAATTACTAAGTTATCTGGCAATATATAACAGTAGCTTCAAAACAAAATATCAAGTTTTTTACTAAAAATAATACTATAGTGTGAAATTTTAAACTTCCTTGCGATTTTTTTTCATTAAAATTCATCACAAAAAGTACAGTCTTAAAGTACAGTCAACAGCTTTCCATTAAATTACTTGATGTAAATTATTTCTTCCTATGTTAATACTATAAAATTTATCTAAAGATTAGGTTGATTTGTTTCCACTTGATTCATTTAGAGGGCTTTTTTTCTCTTTTTTTCCTTTTGGAGAAGGAAAGAGTAGCTTTATTGCTTTGCCAGGCAAAGGTGGAACACAGCAGGCTACTGCCTGAAGAACTGTGCCCTCTCCCTGGTGAGTAGAAAGAGGTTATACAGTCAGGCAGGAGTATGTGATAAGGATCAAGGCAGTAACAGTCTTGTATTCTTCTGTCTTCTGTAAAAGTTTAAAAAGGGTGGGGTTGCTGACAAGATTTGGCTGTGTGTAGGGTCTTTATACTGTCACCCTGCTCATTTAATTTATATGTAGAGTACATCATGAGAAACCCTGGGCTGGAAGAAGCACAAGCTGGAATCAAGATTACTGGGAGAAATATCAATTACCTCAGATATGCAAATGACACAACTCTTATGGCAGAAAGTGAAGAGGAACTAAAAAACCTATTGATGAAAGTGAAAGAAGAGAGTGAAAAAGTTGGCTTAAAGCTCAACATTTAGAAAACTAAGATCATGGCATCTGGTCCCATCACTTCATGGGAAATAGATGGGGAAACAGTGGAAATAGTGTCAGACTTTATTTTGGGGGTCTCCAAAATCACTGCAGATGGGGACTGCAGCCATAAAATTAAGACACTTACTCCTTGGAAGGAAAATTATGACCAACCTAGATAGCACATTGAAAAGCAGAGACATTACTTTGCAAGCAAAGGTCCGTCTAGTCAAGGCTATGGTTTTTCCTGTGGTCATGTATGGATGTGAGAGTCGGACTGTGAAGAAAGCTGAGTGCCAAAGAATTGATGCTCTTGAACTGTGGTGTTGGAGAAGACTCTTGAGAGTCCCTCGGACTGCAAGGAGATCCAACCAGTCCTTTCCAAAGGAGATCAGCCCTGGGATTTCTTTGGAAGGAATGATGCTAAAGCTGAAACTCCAGTACTTTGGCCACCTCATGTGAAGAGTTGACTCATTGGAAAAGACTCTGATGCTGGGAGGGATTGGAGACAGGAAGAAAAGGGGACAACAGAGGATGAGATGGCTGGATGGCATCACCGACTCAATCAATGGACGTGAGTTTGAGTGAACTCTGGGAGTTGGTGATGGACAGGGAGGCCCGCCGTGCTGTAATTCATGGGGTTGCAAAGAGTTGGACACGACTGAGTGACTGAACTGAACTGAACTGAACTGAACTGAGGGTCTTTAAAAGTGGAAAGTGAAAGTGTTACTCACTCAGTCTTGTCCGACTTTTTGCAACTCCATGGACTGTAACCCTCCAGGCTCCTCTGTCCATGGAATTCTCCAGGCCAGAATACTGGAGTGGGTAGCCATTCTCTTCTCCAAGGGACCTTCACAGCCCAGGGATCAAACCCAGTGCTCCTGCATTGCAGGTGGATTCCTTGCCATCTGAGGGAAGCCCTCCTGCAGGGTCTCAGGGGGTCCATTTCCTAATATCAGTGGGCCTCTCTGCTCCCTTTAGTCTTCACCTCAGGTGATTTCCTGTCTGCGCCTCTCTTGGTTAGCAAGTGTCTACCCATAACTTATATTTTTGTGATTACTTTTTGAAATTGAGTATATTTATTTGATTCAAAGACAAAGATAATGTGGAAATTTGTCTTACCTTCACCCTTGAACTTGTGACCATACAACACCTTACCTACTAAAAGTTACCAATAGTGTTGGTTTCTTGATTATACAATAGGGTCATTGTGTTTTCCATGTGAGTTTAAAAAGTATATATTCATAATGTATGTAAATATGTAGTCTGACTATATCTACCACCTCCTCTTTTCCTCCTCTTTTTTAAATACAAATGTTCATATATTAAATACACTGTTCTGAATTCTGCTGATCAAAATAAAGAACCAGGAACCCTCTATCTTTTTTTAGACTCTTTCTTTTACTTTCATAATAGTTTAATTCTCCAGTATTCTCTCAGTTATAGTCATTAACATCACTCTGTTTCTTCCATTCCATTATGAATCCCTAGATATAGAAATCACATCTATCAGAAGTTTATAATTTAAAAATTTTCCACTTATTATCTGTTTTATTTTCGACCCACAGCATGTGCTTACTGACTCCTTGTTAAGTAAGATTGTAAATAAAGTTTATTTCTCAGGAGTCCAAACCACTCTTCAAGGATTCTAATGTATCTTTTTTTCGAATTCTACAGAAAGTTGAATGGAAGCCTCCCCCAGCTTACTCCACAGCAGCCACAGGCAGCAGAGCCCCTTCTGGTTCCATCTGCCCCTCTTATCCAAACTGTGTGCACGTGTGCTCAGTCATGCCCCACTCTTTTGCGACCTCATGAACTGTAATCTGCCAAGCTCTTGTGCCCATGGAATTTTCAGGGAAAAATACTCTAGTGGGTTGTCATTTCCTCCTCCAGGGGATCTTCCCGACCCAGGGATTGAATCCATGTCTCTTGTACATGGATTCTTGACCACTGTACTACCTGGGAAGCTCTGATACAAATTGCAGTTTACTCTTTTTTTGGGTGTCAGTCTTTCAAGTAGAAGCATTAGTTTTCCATTTTGAAGGATGTTGTCAAATAGGGACAAAGGAGTATTACAAACGTCCATGACCCATTTAGGGAATTATTGGATTCTTGATGAATTCTGGCTTCCCTGTTTACCTTGAACTGCTCATAAATCCCAAGAAGCACCATTTTTTATTCATTTCCTCAGGAATATTTTTATGGATCAAAAAAGAACCCTTTTGAACATATCTTATAAATGGATCTTAGTAACCATAATATCTGTAATTTAGAGATTATTACAATGCTTCCAGCAATTGCCTTATATGTATTACTTCTTTCCCTTAATCTTCCTAAGACATTAGTATCTTTTTCTTTGTATAAATCAGGAAACTATATCTTCAGTGTAAGGTATTTTCTCAAGAGTTTCCAGTTAATAATATTTTTTAAGGGCCAAAATTATGAATTATCTGTATGACTTCAATATCTGAGCTCTGATCACTGCAAACTGTTTCTTAACAGGATAAAATTATTTAAAATTTGAATTCACCTAGATGTTTCAAAGGATTGCTGGTGTTATTCTGCCATTTCAGTTTTGTATTTGCAGTTATCAATAGACTAAAACAAAAGAATGATGAAAAGACCCCAGATACGTAATTTTTTCCAGGCTTATAAATAAGCATTGTCATACTGAGTAATACATGTCCTGAGACATAAGGCAAATTCAGTAATACTGAACCTGTATTTATCTAAAATTTTATATTTTGTTCATCATAAATTTTGCATTAACTGTAATTTTTAAAATATGTTGCATCCATTACTTATCTGGATGCTTGAGACTTTTTTTGATGTTGTTACCCTTTCCTTAATTTTATGCTCAAAGTGAGTCCCATATTAACTTCCTCTAAGCCCCAGCCCTGTAAGAAAGGTGTTTGTGATTAGAGAATCCATAAAATTCCGTTGGTCAAGTATGTACAAGACCAAAATAGGACGGGCATTCTGCATTCTGGGAGATGATATGAACCACAGTCGTGGTCTTGGGCTGGAGGAATTTTCCATGAAGCTTCATCCATAAACTATAAGTATGGAAACGCACCATAGGGATGAGCATAAGGCAAGTTCCAGACAAAATAGTTTGCTTTCTAGTGCTGACAATAGCAGGATCCAAATGAGTCAGAGGAGTTAGAAAGGTTCTTATTCTGTAGATGGAACTTGAGCTGAAACTTTAAGAATTTGTAAGACTCAAACCGAGGTGACCAGGAGGACACCGCATTTCAGGGAAAGACGAGCCATTAAAGGTCAGAATTTGTAGGATTTGGGAGGAGGGTTGGGGTGAATATAACACTAAGGTAAATTGATCAGGAAGTCCATACAGTGAATTAGTACAAGAAAATATGTAAGATTTGATTGTGAAGACTTTATAAGATTACTGGAATCCAGGAAAAATCTTTATAAAAGGGGGGAATCATATTTCACAGGACATTTCTGGACAAGCTTAGTTTAGCAAACAGGAAGAGTTGCAAGGATAGAAACTTTTTACATACTGGAGTCTGAAATGAAGTAATGGGTACCTAATAGCATGAAACAGTAGGGGTTTCCCAGGTGGCTCAGTGGTGAAGAATCTTCCTGCAATGCAGGAGATACAGGAGATGCAGATTTCATCTTTGTATTGGGAAGATCCTCTGGAGGAGAAAATGGCAATGCACTCCAGTATTCTTGCCTGGGAAATCCCATGGCAGAGGAGCCTAATGGACTACAGTCCATGGGACTGCAAAGAGTCAGACACGGCTGAGTGACTGGGCATGCAACATGAAATGGAACATTTTATTTATTTATTTTAATATAAACTTATTTATTTTAATTGGAGGCTAATTACTTTACAGTATTGTATTGGTTTTGCCATACATCAACATGAATCCACCACAGATGTACATGTGTTCCCCATCCTGAACCCCCCTCCCTCCTCCCTCCCCATCCCATTCTTCTGGGTCATCCCAGTGCACCAGCCCTGAGCATCCTGTATCATGCATCGAACCTGGACTGGTGATTCGTTTCACATATGATAATGTACATGTTTCAATGCCATTCTCTGAAATCATCCCACCCTCGCCCTCTCCCACAGAGTCCAAAAGACTGTTCTATACATCTGTGTCTCTTTTGCTGTCTCGCATACAGGGTCATCATTACCATCTTTCTAGATTCCATATATATGTGTTATTATACTCTATGGGTGGTTTTCATTCTGGCTTACTTCACTCTGTATAATAGGCTCCAGTTTGATCTACCTCATTAGAATGGATTCAAATGTATTCTTTTTAATGGCTGAGTAATACTCCATTGGGTATATGTACCACAGCTTTCTTATCCACTTGTCTGCTGATGGACATCTCGGTTGCTTCCATATCCTGGCTATTATAAACAGTGCTGCAATGAACATTGGGGTACACGTATCTCTTTTGATTCTGGTTTCCTCGGTGTCTATGCCCAGCAGTGGGATTGCTGGGTCATAAGGCAGTTCTATTTCCAGTTTTTAAGGAATCTCCACACTGTTCTCCATAGTGGCTGTACTAGTTTGCATTCCCACCAACAGTGTAAGAGGGTTCCCTTTTCTCCACACCCTCTCCAGCATTTATTGCTTGTAGACTTTTGGATAGCAGCCATTCTGACTGGTGTGAAGTGGTATCTCATTGTGGTCTTGATTTGCATTTCTTTGATAATGAGTGATGTCGAGCATCTTTTCATGTGTTTGTTAGCCATCCGTATGTCTTCTTTGGAGAAATGTCTCTTTAGCTCTTTGGCCCACTTTTGGATTGGGTTGTTTATTTTTCTGGAATTGAGCTGCATGAGTTGCTTGTATATTTTTGAGATTAGTTGTTTGTTAGTTGATTCATTTGCTATTATTTTCTCCCATTCTGAAGGCGATCTTTTCACCTTACTTATAGTTTCCTTTGTTGTGTAGAAACTTTTAATTTTAATTAGGTCCCTTTGTTTATTTTTGCTTTTATTTCCAATATTCTGGGAGGTGGATCATAGAGGATCCTGCTGTGATTTATGTCGGAGAGTGTTTTGCCTATGTTTTCCTCTAGGAGCTTTATAGTTCCTAGTCTTATGTTTAGACTTTAATCCATTTTGAGTTTATTTTTGTGTATGGTGTCAGAAAGTGTTCTAGTTTCATTCTTTTACAAGTGGTTGACCAGTTTTCCCAGCACCACTTGTTAAAGAGATTGTCTTTTCTCCATTGTATATTCTTGCCTCCTAAGATGTCCATAGGTGTGTGAATTTATCTCTGGGCTTTCTATTTTGTTCCATTGATCTATATTTCTGTCTTTGTGCCAGTCCCATACTGTCTTGATGACTGTGGCTTTGTAGTAGAGTCTGAAGTCAGGCAGGTTGATTCCTCCAGTTCCATTCTTCTTTCTCAAGATTGCTTTGGCTATTCGAGGTTTTTTGTTGTTGTTGTTTTTTTTTTTTTTTTTTTGTATTTCCATACAAATTGTGAAATTACTTGTTCTAGCTCTGAAAAATACCGTTCCTAGCTTGATAGGGATTGCATTGAATCTATAGACTGCTTTGGGTAGTATACTCATTTTCACTATCTTGATTCTTCTGATCCATGAACACAGTATATTTCTCCATCTATTAGTGTCCTCTTAGATTTCTTTCACCAGTGTTTTATAGTTTTCTATATATAGGTCTTTTGTTTCCTTAAGTAGATATATTCCTAAGTATTTTCATTGCAATGGCGAATGGAATTTTTTCCTTAATTTCTCTTTCTATTTTCTCATTATTAGTGTATAGGAATGCAAGGGATTTCTGTGTGTTAATTTTATATCCTGCAACTTTACTATATTCATTGATTAGCTCTAGTAATTTTCTGGCGGAGTCTTTAGGGTTTTCTATGTAGAGGATCATGTCATCTGCAAACAGTGAGAGTTTTACTTCTTTTCCAATCTGGATTCCTTTAATTTCTTTTTCTGCTCTGATTGCTGTGGCCAAAACTATGTTGAATAGTAGTGGTGAGAGTGGGCAATCTTGTCTTGTTCCTAACTTTAGGGGAAATGCTTTCAATTTTTCACCATTAAAGATAATGTTTGCTGAGGGTTTGTCATATATAGCTTTTATTATGTTGAGATATTTTCCTTCTATTCCTGCTTTCTAGAGGGTTTTTTTAAATCATAAATAGATGTTGAATTTTGTCAAAGGCTTCTCTGTATCTCTTGAGATAATCAAATGGCTTTTATTTTTCAATTTGTTAATGTGGTGTATTACATAGATTAATTTGTTGATATTGAAGAATCCTTATATCCCTGGGATAAAGCCCACTTGGTCATGATGAATGATCTTTTTAATGTGCTGTTGGATTCTGATTGCTAGAATTTTGTTAAGGATTTTTGCATCTATGTTCATCAGTGATATTGGCCTGTAGTTTTCTTTTTTGGCATCTTCGTCAGGTTTTGGTATTAGGGTGATGGTCGCCTCATAGAATGAGTTTGGAAGTTTTCCTTCCTCTGCAATTTTCTGGAAGAGTTTGAGTAGGATAGGTGTTCTTGAAATTTTTGGTAGAATTCAGCTGTGAAGCCGTCTGGACCTGGGCTTTTGTTTGCTGGAAGATTTCTGTTTACAGTTCAATTTCCATGCTTGTGATGGACCTGCTAAGATTTTCTAGTTCTTCCTGGTCAGTTTTGGAAAGTTGTACTTTTCTAAGAATATGACCATTTTATTGGCATATAATTGCTGATAGTATTCTCTGATGATCCTTTGTATTTCTGTGTTGTCTGTTGTGATCTCTCCATTTTCATTTCTAATTTTATTGATTTGATTTTTCTCCCTTTTTTTCTTGATGAGTCTGGCTAATGGTTTGTCAATTTTATGTATCCTTTCAAAGAACCAGCTTTTGGCTTTATTGATTTTTGCTATGGTCTCTTTTTTTTTGGTTTGGTTTTTTGTTGTTGTTGTTGTTTGTTTGTTTTGCATTTATTTGTGCTCTAATTTTTAAGATTTCTTTCCTTCTACTAACCCTGGGGTTCTTCATTTCTTCCTTTTCTAGTTGCTTTAGGTGTAGAGTTCAGTTATTTATTTGACTTTTTTCTTGTTTCTTGAGGTATGCCTGTATTGCTATGAACCTTCCCCTTAGCACTGCTTTTACAGTGTCCCACAGGTTTTGGATTGTTGTGTTTTCAGTTTCATTTATTTCTATGCATATTTTGATTTCTTTTTTTTTTTATTTCTTCTGTGATTTATTGGTTATTCAGCAGCGTATTGTTCAGCCTCCATATGTTGGGATTTTTAATACTTTTTCTCCTGTAATTGAGACTTAATCTTACTGCATTGTGGTCAGAAAAGATGCTTGGAATGATTCCAATTTTTTTTAATTTACCAACGCTAGATTTATGGCCCAGGATGTGATCTATCCTGGAGAAGGTTCCCTGAGCACTTGAGGAAAAGGTGAAATTCATTGTTTTGGGGTGAAATGTCCTATAGATATCAATTAGGGCTAACTGGTCTATTGTATCACGTAAAGTTTGTGTTTCCCTGTTGATTTTCTGTTTAGTCGATCTGTCCATAGGTGTGAGTGGGGTATTAAAGTCTCTGACTATTATTGTGTTATTGTTAATTTCCCCTTTCATACTTGTTAGCATTTGTCTTACATATTGTGGTGCTCTCATGTTGGGTGCATATATGTTTATAAGTGTTATATCTTCTTCTTGGATTGATACTGTGATCAGTATGTAATGTCCTTCTTTGTCTCTTTTCACAGCCTTTGTTTTAAAGTCTATTTTATCTGATATGAGTATAGCTACTCCTGCTTTCTTTTGGTCTCTATTTGTGTGGAATATCTTTTCCCAGCCCTTCACTTTCAGTCTGTATGTATTCCTTGTTTTGAGGTGGGTCTCTTGTAGACAACATATATAGGGGTCTTGTTTTTGTATCCACTCATCCAGTCTTCATCTTTTGTTTGGGGCATTCAACCCATTTACATTTAAGGTAATTATCGATAAGTATGATCCCGTTGCCATTTACTTTATTGTTTTGGGTTCAAATTTATACACTTTTTATGTGTTTCCTGTCTAGAGAAGATCCTTTAGCATTTGTCGGAGAGCTGGTTTGATGGTGCTGATTTCTCTCAGCTTTTGCTTGTCTGTAAAGCTTTTGATTTCTCCTACGTATTTGAATGAGATCCTTGCTGGGTACAGTAATCTGGGCTGTAGGTTATTTTATTTCATCACTTTAAGTATGTCTTGCCATTCCCTCCTGGCCTGAAGAGTTTCTATTGAAAGATCAGCTGTTATCCTTATGGGAATCCCCTTGTGTGTTATTTGTTGTTTTTCCCTTGCTGCTTTTAATATTCATTCTTTGTGTTTGATCTTTGTTATTTGATTAATATGTGTCTTGGGGTATTTACTCTTGGGTTTATCCTGTTTGGGACTCTCTGGGTTTATTGGACGTGGGTGATTATTTCCTTTCCCATTTTAGGGAAGTTTTCAACTATTATCTCCTCAAGTATTTTCTCATGGTCTTTCTTTTTGTCTTTTCCTTCTGAGACTCCTATGATTCGAATGTTGGGGCATTTAACATTGTCCCAGAGGTATCTGAGATTGTACTCATTTCTTTTAATTCCTTTTTCTTTTTTCCTCTCTGTTTCATTTACTTCTGCCATTCTATCTTCTACCTCACTTATCCTACCTTCTGCCTACATTATTCTACTGTTGGTTCCCTCCAGAGTATTTTTGATCTCATTTATTGCATTATTCATTATATATTAACTTTTTTATTTCTTCTAGATCGTTGTTAAACCTTTCTTGCATCTTCTCAATCCTCATCTCCAGGCTATTAGCTGTAACTCCATTTTGTTTTTAAGATTTTGGATCATTTTCACTATCATTATTTGGAATTCTTTATCAAGTAGATTCCTTAACTATTCCTCTTTTGTTTGGTTTGCTGGGCATTTATCCTGTTCCTTTACCTGCTGGGTGTTTCTCTGCCTCTTCATCTTGTTTATATTGCTGTGTCTGGTGTGGCGTTTCTATATTCTGGCAGTTTGTGGAGTTCTCTTTATTGTAGAGTTTCCTCACTGTGGGTGGGATTGTATGGGTGGCTTGTCAAGGTTTCCTGGTTAGGGAAGCTTGTGTTGGTGTTCTAGTGGGTGGAGTTGGATTTCCTTTCTCTGGAGTGCAATGAAATGTCCAGTAATAAGTTATGAGATGTCGGTGGATTTGGAGTGACTCTGGGCAGCCTGTATATTGAAGTTCGTGGCTATGTTCCTGTGTTCCTGGTATGTCTTTCTCTGGAACTTGTTGGCCCTTGGGTAGTGCTTGGTTTCAGTGTAGGTATGGAGGCATTATATGAGCTCCTATTGATTAATGCTTCCTGGAGTCAGGCATTCTCTGGTGTTCTCAGGATTTGGACTTAAGCCTCCTGCCTCTGGCTTTCAGTCTTATTCTTACAGTAGCCTCAAGACTCTTCCATCTATACAGCACCAATGATAAAATATCTAGGTTAAAGATGAAAAGTTTCTCCACAGTGAGGGACACCCAGAGAAATTCTGAGAGTTACATAGAGAAGAGAAGAGGGAGGTAATCAGGAGGAGAAGAGGGGGAATCTAAAGAGGCAAGAGCAAGCTAGCTAGTAATAACTTCCTTATGTGCTCTCCACAGTCTGGACCACTCAAAGATGTTCACAGAGTTATACAGAGAAGAGAAGAGGGAGGAAGGAGACATAGGTTGCCAGGAGGATAAAGGGGGGAATCAAAAGGAGCGAGACAGATCCAGCCAGTAATAAGTTCCCTAACTGTTCTCCACAATCCAGGACACACAAAGAGGTTCACAGAGATGGGTAGAGAAGAGAAGGGAGAGGGAGGAGATAGAGGCGACCTCATGGAGAAAACAGATAATCCAAAGGGGGAGACAGCAATCAAGCCAGTAATCTCGCTCCCAAGTAAAAATGGGTACTGAAGATTGGGTTCTTAAAGGTACAAAATTGATAGCAAATACCAAAAGGCAAAGATTAAAAATCTAGGGTAGAGGTTGGATTCTCAAAAATACAATGTTAAAGAAAAAAAAAAAAAACATAGTCACAAAAATTATAAAATGTATATATATGAAGTTTGCTTTAAAAAATTGGGTCTTTTTTTGCAAAGTAATAGTAGGTTATAAAAATGAAAATTAAAGGAGTAATAGAGGAATTTAAAATATATTTTTTTTAATTTAAAGAATGATAATAGTAAAAATATATCTTGGAGTTTCTCTGATGTTGTTGTGGACAGTGTGGGGTCATTTCATTTTCTGATAGTTCCTTGCTCTGGCTTATACTTCTCAAGATCTATAGGCCCCTTCCTATGTAGTTGGTGCTAACTACAGGGTTTTAATCTATTGCACTTGTCACTTCCAAGGCAGTTCCCTCTGTTTGTCTTAGCTTCTTTTGTTTGCTGGTCTCTTCAGTGTCTAATTTCTGCCCTGACACAAGGGGCGATGGTAGACACTTTTTTCAGCTCACTTGTTCAGTTGTGCTGTGAGGAGGGAGGTATGTTCCAAACAAATAACACTGGCGTGTGATCGCATTTTCTTGGCCACACTGAGTTTGCCCCCGCTCATGGTGTGTGTGCTTTCCCTGTCAACACTGCTTGGGCTCTAGGTTGCTCTGTTGGGAACTGTCTGAGGCTGGCCCTGGGTTGTTTGCACTTCCCAAGTCTAAGCCACTCAGGTTCAGATATTCGGGTACTACTTAGAGGAGCAGACTCTATTGGGCCTGTGTTTTGTGCCCTTCCCAGGTCCGAGCAACTCAGGTGACCAGGTGTTTGGCGAGTGTGGTCGCTGTGACTTATGGCTTCCCCTGTCCCTGCTGCTCGGTTTTCTGGGTGTACAACCAGCGCACCTTCTCAGGTGTGCCATGTGTCTCTTCTGGGGAGCTGATCTGTGGCTGCGACCCTCCCAGCAGATGTCGACCATCCAAAATCCTGAGAAGTCTTGGTTGGCAATGAAGCGTGCTTGCAGTCTGATAGGTGATGCCTCTCTGGGGCCACGATTGCCCCCTTCGGGCTCTGGCTGTCCTCATCTGCCTGTCTCTGGCAGGGAATGAGCCTGTCCATAGCCAGCTAGCTGTGCTCAGTCCTTTGTTCTGTGAATGGGCCTGGCAATGTCTTAGGTTAGGGCTTTTCCCAGGGTAGCTATCCCACAGTCTGGTTTGCCATCTCAAGTTACCTCCCTTAGACTGCCCTCGGGGCATTCAGGCCCGATCTTTACCCTAAACAATGCAGCCTGCACCTCCCTGCCCAGCCCCTGCTTGCTAGTTAGTGGTGGATGCATGCATCTGTGCTGCTTCTTTGCTGGGAGTTTCCATTGGGCATGTAATATGTGGGTTTTAATTATTTATTTATTTTTCCTCCTGGTTATGTTGCCCTCTGAAGTTCCAAGGCTCACCACAGACTTGCCAGTGAGACTGTTTCTTGGTGTTTGGAAATGTCTCTTTTTTAAGACTCCCTTCCTGCGATGGATCTCTGTCCCTACCTCTTTTGCCTCTCTTTTTATCTTTTATATTTTTTCCTACCTCCTTTCAAAGACGATAGGCTGCTTTTCTGGGTGCCTGATGTCCTCTGCCAGCATTCAGAAGTTGTTGTGTGGAATTTACTCAGCGTTCAAATGTTCTTTTGATGAATTTGTGGAGGAGAAAGTGGTTTCCCTGTCCTATTCTTCTACAATCTTAGGGCCACCCCTCAAGTGTCAAAATGGAACATTTTAATGTCCATCATTTACTAAAATAACTTTATCCCATCAAAATAATAGTTGCAGAGCTAACAGTTTTTGAACATATACCATGTGGTAGGCTTTGCTTCTTAAGCTACAAAATGCTTGATACAAACAGAGAAAGTTATTAAAGAACTCAGAAGAAACATTCTCAGTTCTTTGGCCATTTGAATGATGTTGCTTGTATTCATTTTAGACACTTTACCATATTAAGAAAATTTTATCAAGTGATATTTTTTAGCATCCATTGAATTGCTCACAGGTTTTTTCTACATTTTCTTGCTAATGTGAAATATCACATTTTCAATAAATTTTAAGTGCTAAATCACCTTTAACTCTAAACACAGTGCAGTTGATTCAACCTCCCTTGTTATATTTTGGAAGATTTGACTTGTTGACATTTTTATTGCATTTTAATCCATAGTAAAATGGTGTCTTTATCAGATTCGAGTACAATAATTGGGCTTCTCAGGTGGCTCCATGGTAAAGAATCTCTTTGTCTATGCAGGAGACCCAGGTTCGATCTCTGGGTCTCAAAGATCCCCCTGGAGAAGAAAATAGCAACCCACTATATTATTCATGCCTGGAAAATCTCATGGACAGAGGAGCCTGGCAGGCTACAGTCCGTGGGATTGCAAAAGACTCAAACATGACTGAGTGATGAGCAAACACATAGTACAGTAGTCATGCTGAATCCATAAAATGATTCAGAAAGTTCTACCTCTTCTTTCCTCTTTTGGAAGGTTAAGATGGAGATTATACCTACTTGTATATGTGGGGAAATATACAAACAAGTCTTTCCTGACTCTGGAGTCCTGTTGTGATGCATTACTCTTTTGGTCATTGCGGATATTTTTTAAAAGGTTTAACTACATGTTTACATTTATATTTACATTATCTAACTGCATTGTCTCCAAGTTAGATATTTAAAAGGACTCACAAGACTCTACAGAGACATACAGTGAGGGATCGGATGCAGTAAGAGAAAGAGAACACGTGTTGCAAGTCTGAACACCCCATACATGCACTATCCTTGGACAGCTATTCATGTGGATTACTGCTATGTCCCCAGGCTGAATCTCCTTATCTGTTTGGGGACCCTTGGCTGGGAGTGTTCTTAATATCCCTCTATATAACTAGAAGGGAGAAGGCAATGGCAACCAACTCCAGTACTCTTGCGTGGAAAATCCCATGGAGGCAGGAACCTGGCAGGCTGCAGTCCAAGGGTCACTAAGAGTCGGACACGACTGAGTGACTTCACCTTTACTTTTCACTTTCATGCATTGGAGAAGGAAATGGCAACCCATTCCAGTGTTCTTGCCTGGAGAATCCCAGGGATGGGGGAGTCTGGTGGGCTGCCGTCTATGGGGTCGCACAGAGTGTGACATGACTGAAGCGACTTAGCAGCATCAGCATATAACTAGAAACTCTGTTAAACTCCTCATGACTTTCCCCTCATCGTCATAGTATGTCAGAGAAAAGTTCTGTGTTCTGACATTCCTTGTTGTATATCCTTTCTTGAATCGGGGTTATCTTTGATTCAGTCTCATTAATGCTGCTGAAATATTAAGGTCAAAATTTTATTTATAAATGATATTTGAAAAGTCAGGGCAATTGGCAACATCGTGAAGTGAATCACAGTGGGACCTCTGCCTGTAATAAGTCAGCATTAGTAGGAGAAAAAGCTTTCATCACTCAAGCGTCCATCTTTGATATTAGGTCATGTGTCTGTATTATTATCTCCTAATCGGTCATCAGTCTGTCTTGTCACTCCGACACGGGAGTCTAAATGGTAAAATATGATTCCCTGTGACAGAATACTTTTCCCTTTTAATTTTTTCCCCAACACTCTCCCTATACGTCACTGTTCAGTTGAGGATAAGGAAGTAATTTTCAACTTGGAAGTCAGAGCACTCATCTTAACTGCCAAATGGCACAAAATAATTCCACTTGACAGTGGCTGGCACTGTATCTATAATGCTTCAAGTCACGAAATACTTTTCCAGAACTTTGTTCTTCTCTTCATTCTTCTTTTGCACTCTCTCTCTTCTCACTTTTTTTTTTAATCAATCCAGTTAAGCTGCACTTCTTTTTATTAAATAGAAGGCCCCAAGCACGCCAACTTATAACAGGCCCAACAGTAAGTCACACTGTAAATGGAGATTTCTTGACTTTTCCTTGGCATAATTTAAGCTCTTTACTCTGAGAACTTTTAACTCTAGTTCTACTGTTCCAACTATGGTTAAAAAATGTTCTAAATCAAATGATTAATAATATATGAGGCCCTATACTATATGCCCTCTTAGCAGCAAAATAAAAGTATATATTTTTTAAATAGTAGCATGCATGCAGTCACTTCAGTCATGTCTGACTCACTGTGATGCTATGGACTGTAGCCCTCCAGGCTTCTCTGTCCATGGGTTTCTCCAGGCAAGAATACTGGAGTGGTTGCTATGCCCTCCTTCAGGGGATCTTCCTGACCCAGGGATAGAGCTCATATCTCATATGTCTCCTGCATTGGCAAGTGGGTTCTTTACCATTAGAGCCACTTGAGAAGAGCCCCTTGGACTGTAAGGAGATCCAACCAGTTCATCCTAAAGGAGATCAGTCCTGGAAGGACTGATGCTGAAGCTGAAACTCCAATACTTTGGCCACCTGATGTGAAGAGCTGACTCATTTGAAAAGACCCTGATGCTGGGAAAGATTGAGGGCAGGAGGAGAAGGAGATGACAGAGGATGAGATGGTCGGATGGCATCACCGACTCAGTGGACATGAATTTGGATAAACTCTGGGAGTTGGTGATGGACAAGGAGGCCTGGTGTGCTGCAGTTTATGGGATCAAAAAGAGTCAGACACGACTGAGCAACTGAGCTGAAGTGAGAAGCCCCTTTAAAATAGTAGAACAAAAGCTAAATGACCGTGTCTATCGGAGAAGTTTAGAGAGGTTGGGAAAGGGCAGTATACACTGTAGTAGGCACTGTGTGAGTCAAGCTTCTTCCTAGTGTAATGAATTAAATGAAACACACACACACACTGTTGAGGAGCCTAGCAGAAAAATAAGAGTTGCCCTTCCTTGGTATAAATATTTACCTTAGTCCCTACTATGAGAGTTGGACTGTGAAGAAGGCTGAGCGCCGAAGAATTAATGTTTTTGAACTGTGGTGCTGGAGAAGACTCTTGAGAGTCTCTTGGACTGCAAGGAGATCCAACCAATCCATTCTGAAGGAGATCAGCCCTGGGAATCCAACCCTTACAACCCTTTGGAAGGAATGATGCTAAAGCTGAAACTCCAGTACTTTGGCCACTTTATGCAAGAGCTGACTCATTGAAAAAGACTTTGATGCTGGGAGGGATTGGGGGCAGGAGGAAAAGGGGACGACAGAGGATGAGATGGCTGGATGGCATCATGGATTCGATGGACGTGAGTGTGAGTGAACTCCAGGAGTTGGTGATGGACAGGGAGGCCTGACGTGCTGCGATTCATGGGGTCGCAAAGAGTCGGACACGACTGAGCGACTGAACTGAACTGAACTAAACTGTTGTTCTACTCTCTACTCCTTTACTTGGGTATGAAAATGCCTTTGATACTGTCTGGCTGTGGGAGAAAGAAAATTGCTTAACATTTTGCATGAAAATTGTATGGTATATGAAAAATATGGAGAGGTAATGTTATCTTTTTCTTATAAACATATATTTGCTCCTAGCAATTTGTAAACCTACGATCAAAGCACCTTTATGCAATCCGTGTTTGAGTTGACTTGAACCTAGTTACAGGATTTGTAAGTTTGCCCCTAGTGTTAAGCGTTAAAGAGGCTGGTTAAGGAGACCAGCCTTAAGTGGACTCCTTTGAAAGCCTGGGCTGTTAACGAGGCTACCTTTTCCTTTGTAGATCCTGGGTTTACAAGGACTCCCTTCTCAGCACAGAGATGGTTGAAAGTTCTGCTGAGGTCTTTGGCCTTTTAGTTGATGCTCTGTTACTGGCCTCTTGCTCCACACAACTTAGGTTCTACAGATGCTCTGAGACCCAGCGTGAAGCAGACTAGCAGGTTGACTTCTCTCTGGGTCCCTTTCTCCACGTTTTTGACTACTCAGCCTCAGACCTCCTTAGTAACTCTCAGCAGCATTCTTCCATTTTTGTAATACAACAGAAGTGAGGCCCTGAACCCCTTATAGCATGTGAATTGTCAATTGTCTCAAATGGAAAATTAATGGACAGTTACGGACTTGGCTGAATTCATGTCCCTCCTCCAAGGATCTTGGCAATTTCATCCTGGCTAAGTCAGGCAGATTCTTAACTGATTGAGCTATGAGGGAAGCCCATATAAATAATAAAAAAGAAATAAAATTAAAAATTATAAAGCTCAACATTCAGAAAAGGAAGATCATGGCATCTGGTCCCATCACTTCATGGGAAATAGATGGGGAAACAATAGAAACAGTGTCAGACTTTATTTGGGGGGGGCTCCAAAATCACTGCAGATGGTGATTGCAGCCATGAAATTAAAAGACGCTTACTCCTTGGAAGAAAAGTTATGACCAACCTAGATAGCATATTCAAAAGCAGAGATATTATTGTGCCAACAAAATTCCGTCTAGTCAAGGCTATGGTTTTCCCATTAGTCAAATATGGATGTGAGATTTGGACTCTCTGAGCGTAAAGAAAGCTGAGCGTCAAAGAACTGATGCGTTTGAACTGTGGTGTTGGAGAAGACTCTTGAGAGCCCCTTGGACTGCAAGGAGATCCAACCAGTCCACTCTAAAGGAGATCAGCCCTGAGTATTCTTTGGAAGGAATGATGCTAAAGCTGAAACTCCAATACGTTGGCCACTTCATGTGAAGAGTTGACTCATTGGAAAAGACTCTGATGCTAGGAGGAATTGGAGGCAGGAGGAGAAGGGGACGACAGAGGATAAGATGGCTGGATGGCATCACTGACTCGATGGACATGAGTCTGAGTGAACTCCGGGAGTTGGTGATGGACAGGGAGGGCAGGAGTGCTGCAGTTCATGGGGTCGCAAAGAGTTGGACACAACTGAGCGACTGAACTGAACTGAACTGAACGTTCTAATTTTTATCTAATGCTACTTTTTTTCAATAATTTCACCATATTACTTAACTTATACTTGCATGCTTCTAGGTCTATAAATAATACTATACAAATGTTAGACAAATGTTATGTTACTCAAATTTATTCTGGTAATGAAAATAAACTGTTTATTTTAGGAAATGTATAAAAACAAATATATAAATACAAATCAGCGCTAATATAATCCATCAGTTCAGTTACTCGGTTGTGTCCAGCTCTTTGCAGCCCCATAGACTGCAGCATGCCAGGCCTCCCTGTCCATCACCAACTCTTGGAGTTTACTCAGACTCATGTCCATTGAGTCAGTGATGCCATCCAACCATCTCATCCTCTCTCAATCCCTTCTCCTCCTGCCTCAATTTTTCCCAGCATCAGGGTCTTTTCCAATGAGTCAGTTCTTCACATCATGTGGCCAAAGTATTGGGATTTTCAGCCTCAGCATCAGTCCTTCCAGTATACACCCAGGACTGATCTCCTTTAAGATGGATTGGTTGGATCTCCTTGCAGTCCAAGGGACTATCAAAAGTCTTCTCCAACACCACAGATCAAAAGCATCAATTCTTTGGCCCTCAGCTTTCTTTGGAGTCCAACTCTCATGTCCATACATGACTAATGGGAAAATAATCCATAGATAAACTAAAATACATAAAATATTTCTTTGATAATTTTAATAAGATTTTTAAAGTATTGAAAGATAATTAATGAATATCTATATATCATGTGTGTTTATATATGCACAGATGGTCAGATTTGTGTACTTCTTTTTCATATAGACCTGTGTTAGATTTACAGCAAAAATGAGGGGGAAATACAATAATATCTTGTATATCCCCTGCCCAACACAGGCATAGCCTCCCCAACTTTCTTCATCCCCCATCAGAGTGATAGGTACATTTGTTACAGTTGAAGAAACTAATTGGACACAGTATGATCAGCAAAAGACCATAGTTTACATTACATTACATTACATTACATTACACTCTTTGTTTGAACATCCTGTGGATTTGGACAAATGGATAATGACACGTATCTATCTTTGTGATAGCATACAGACTATTTTCACAGAGTAATTTTGCCCTAAAAACCCTCTGTTTTCTGTCTATTCACTCCTCTCACATCCTCAATCCTTAATAAACACTGATCATTTTACTCTCTCTTTAGTTTTGTCCTTTTCAGAATGTCATGCTGCTGAACCATACACTATGTAGGCTTTTTAGTCTTTCACTTAGTAATATGCATTTAAGTTTCTTCCATGTCTCTTCTTGGATTGATACCTTGTTGCTTTTAGTGCTGAATAATATACTGGCTTTGATATGTAATTTAATTTCACTGTAATCAGAGATCTTACTATGTATGAACTGACTCCTTTCAGATTTATTTTGACTCAGTAGGTGTGCCAAAATATGACCCATTTTGATAAATACTCCATATGGTTTTGGAAAGAATGTGCATTCATTCTCCTGATGCTGTTAAAAGAGGTTTATCCAAGTCATGTCCATCAAGTCATTCAAAAGCACTACTCAACTCTTCTGTTTTCTCATTGATATTTCTATCCACCTACTATATCAATTGTTCAGAAAAAGAACTGTTAAAATTTCTGACTATATATGTGTATTTCTGTTTAAAATATTCTATCAGTCTTTGTTTCATATAAATTAAAGCTTTGTTTTTAGATACATAAATCCTTACATTAGTTATGCACTCTTCATTAGTGAACTCCGTTACCATCAAGAAATATCCACTTACCTTTTGTAATACTCTTTGTTCTGAAACCCACTTTGTCTGGTATTAACAAGCTCTCTAGTTTTCTTCTGATTGTTATTAGTATATTATAACTTAGTCTATCCTTTATCTTTTCATCTTTTTGTGTCTTTATATATGAAGCAACCTTCCTATAGGGCTTTCCAGGTGGTGCTAGTGGTAAAGAACCCAGCTGCCAATGCAGGAAACACAGGAGATGAGAGTTCGACCCCTGGGTTGGGAAGATCCTCTAGCATAGGAAGTGGCAACCCATTCCAATATTCTTGCCTGAAAATTCCCATGGACAGAGGAGCTTGGTGAGGTACAGTCCATGGGACTGCAAAGAGTTGGACACAACTGAGCGACCAAGCACAAACTTCCAATAGGCAACATACACTTAAGTCTTATTTGTGTGCGTGTGTCTATTTTCAATGAATGACCTTCAATGTGCCAGTCCATATGTTTTATGTTGTCACAAAAATATAAATCAGACTGTGTACTCGGGAGCTCTGCATTCAGATAAATAAGCTCATATATACCCAGATAGCCATATGTAACAGAAAAAGGCAGAGCCGTCAATACAACCATAATATTGACAGTTCTCTGAAGATGCAACAATATTAAGCCAATCTAAAATATAACTTAATTCTGATTATTTAGGTAATTATACAAATTGCTAATGAAACCTGCTATTAAAGTTTTTGAATTGTGTTAAAAATAAGGTATCAATAGTATATTATATAAAAACATGACATAAGTCAGTATTTTACCATTCATCATTTCTTAGTCCAACAGATCACGGCCATAAGGAGCAAACAAAAAAGTGAAAAGCACTTTCACAGAGAAAATAGCTGAACCTGCAAATCAGCAGCAGTCTCTCATGCTGAGACGTTCTCAGGTTCGATTGGGGGGGAAATGAAAAGCTACAGGGAACAAGATATGAAAAGCAATTGAAAAACCAGGTGAACTGGATAAAGAAAAATAACACCCTACCACACTTCAAATGTGCATCAGAGAAAAGCAGTAATTATAGGCAAAATAAAATGTTTCTCAATGTTAGCAAAAAGTCTGAAATGATTAGTTTGAAAGGTATGTCACACATATCCTACTATGTCTCTAGGGAAAATAATTTCATTATGACATGGTTTCAGCCTTTAACTAATAGAACTTGTGATTTGATTTTAATCATTGTTTTCTATTTTATTTTCTGCACTGTAGGTTAATTTTTCACGCAGAAGTTGCTTACTCTCTTAGTTCACACTTGTTAGAAATAGCTATCTTTGTGATATGTTTACTATTACTAATAAGTCCAGATTTATTAAGTAATTACTCCTCTAAGCTCAGTATTCTTAGAAAAATTCTGCCACTGACCAAAGAAGAGATACACCATAGCAGGTGCCAAATTCAAGGTGGCCTTGTTTTGACATCCATGAAATTTCTATTATGAAATCCCCAAAACAGGTTAGATTTGTCCTGTAACTTCTACTATAATCTAAAGCTGAAAGATCTAATCATCTCCGACATGGAGATTCCTTATACACTTCAAATATCTCTATGAACCCTCACAGTTGAATTTTTGATGCCAAAGCAAATAGGAAAGGAATGATGACAATGGTCTCCATGAATCCAGTGAAAGTGTAGTCGCATATCTGACTCGCGACCCCATGAGCTGTAGCCTCCCAGGCTCCTCTGTATATGGAATTCTCAAGGCAAGAATACTGGAGGGGGTAACCATTCCCTTCTCCAGGGGATCTTCCCCACCCAGGGTTCCAACTCAGGTCTCCTGCACTGCAGGCAAATTCTTTACCATCTGAGCCACCAAGAAAGCCCCAAATTCAGTAATATTTTTAAAACATTTGTTTACACAATTGTGAGACAACAGATACTAAGTACATAGACAATGCTTGTTTTCCATGGGGATTGCGAATACTTTCTAATAAGCTTTTCTTTCCAATAAAAAGGTTTCCCTGATAGCTCAGTTGGTAAAGAATCAGCCTGCAATGTAGGAGACACTGGTTCAATTCCTGGGTCAGTAAGATCTGCTGGAGAAGGGATAGGATACCCACTCCAATAATCTTGGGCTTCCCTTGTGGCTCAGCTGGTAAAGAATCAGCCTGCAAAGAGGGAGATCAGGGTTCAGTCCCTGGATTGGGAAGATCCTCTGGAGAAGGCAAAGGCTACCCACTTCAGTATTCTATCTGGAGAGTTCCAGGGGCTGCATAGTCCATGGGGTCACAAGGAGTAGGACATGACTGAGAGACTTGCCCTTGCACTTTCACTTCTAATAAAAAGATTCCTAATAACAAGATGTGTAAAAATGCTGCTATGTGTTTTTATCTATTGTTCTTTTCTGAAAGTTTGGAATAGAGTAACTGAAAGTGCTAATCAGTGGTGAAATAATGCAGTAGTTACTAATTTGAAACTTTATTTATATATGTAGGTCATAACCATAAAGCACTTAAATCCAATAATGATTCAGTCATTTAATAACATTGTTATCTCAGTCATGGTCAAAAGCATTTTAATAGATTCACTAATAATTTCAATATCTGATATATTGCACACAATTATTTGAAAGTCCAATTAAACAAAATACCTTAATTAAAATGCTTTATATCTGATGTAATAGAATCAAGCTAATAAAGTCACGCAGATTGTTGATGCACCCCACTTCCTAAGATAATAGATCAACCTGTGGAATTTTGGTAGCAGCAGCTTTCTTATCTTTTATTAGGAAGACTGATGATCAAACTAACTGAAAGATGAGAAGAAGAGATGACGGGACCAGCAGTTTCTGGACAAAAGTATACTTCTATATTTTATACACTCAAGACTTCTTGATCCATTAACAAAACATATACATATTTTTTAAAAATCATTGACAGATATATACATACAGAATGATATTTAATATGTATTTAAGGCAGGTTTAATTAGAAATAAATTAAAGACTTTTATTAGTCCTTTAAGGAGAAGGACATGGCAACCCACCCCTATGGACAAAGGAGCTTGACAGACTATAGTCCACTGGGGTCGCAGGAGTCAGACGCGACTAAGCGACTAAATCACTACCAACCAATATATATTTGACAAACTCATTTATAGGGATAAGAGTGAGAATTAAAACCAGTAATCAAGAATATCTTTATTGTGTCAAATGCTTTGCATTGAATATTACATGTATTCCTTATGATAACTCTATTAGTTAGGTGCTATTTCATTGTGTATGTAATAAATAAGGAAGTTAAAGCTTAGAAGGTTAAATAATTTACACAAAGTCCCACAGCATCATAACATAGATTCATGCTACTCCTATGGTTTTACCTTTTTTTTTTTTTTGAGGTTGTAGAACTAAAAGAAACAAAACATTAAAATACTCTGTCTAGCTGCACTAATACAAACAATATATATTTCTTCATATCGATTATACAAACTAATATTTATTGGACATTTACTAAAAATCAAATAAAGCTGCACATCCCTTAGACGTAATAATTAAGCAGTAAACTCAGAAAATGTCTAGAAGATTAAACTTGTCTCTAATTTGTAGACAGAAAACACAGGCACAGAGGTATTCATTAAATTGCTTAAGGCTCAGGAAAAAATGGAGCAACAAAGAGATTCACATTCTTGGAACAATGAAAAACTTTTGATAAATTTTTTTTTTTTTTAATAATGGACTGCAGGACATTAGTATCAAGCAGCAATGGATACTGATTCCTGAGAGATGGGAAACAAAGGACATGGGTCCTATACATACGTGAGCTTACTTCTTTCAGAGCATCTACAAGTAGCAGTTTATGAGGGGGATCCCAGACAGAAGCTCAGGGGACTCCAGGAACAACATTGACAGAATTCATGGGAGCCTATATTACAGAGGAGAAAGAACCTTCAGGATTTGGAGAAGCAAGAAACAACCTACCATACAGAAATAGGGAGCAGGACCAAGGAGCCACTCAGGGCCAGGAACAGAGCCAAACAGAAAAATATAATTTATAGGACAACAGGTGGAGTACTTAGAAAGATCCTGCCTCACTATCTAGTCCTGCATAGACAGTCCTATACTAAACATAGTCCTGCTATCACCTCATAAATCTTCGAAAGCAAGCACCAAAAGCATCAAACTTTCCAGATAACTGAACTTCATCCCAGAACAGAGCTCAATAATATAGGAATACAAAAATATCAGACACCAATAACTTAAAATTTACCATGTCTAACACCCAATCAACGATCACCGAGTATGAGAAGCTGCAGTAAAAGCAACCCATAATGATTAAAAAGCTCATAATAGAGCCATGATCTACACTGATGTAAGAATTCCAAGATAAGAAAATTGAAAGTTATTCCTACCACATTCTACATGTTCAAAAGTTAAGTAGAGTCATGGACATTTTAAAAAAATTCAGAAAAATGTATGATTGATGGCACAATTTATCAAATTGTACACTTTAAATGTACAATTTAAAATATTTAGCTTATCATATGCATTGTATGCCTTAGTAAACCTGTAAAGGGGAAAAAGAAAACAGACAGTATAGAAATATATGAAGAAATACTGAGTAAGGCACACAACTGAACTTCAGACCAGAATGTAAGCCCGTTTTTTCACTCTAGTGCCCTTACCCACTCCACTGGAACAGCTCTGGCAGAATCTGTTACACAGAGAGTCAACATGAAGTACTGCTGTGAGTCACCTGCCTTGCAATTTCTTAAACATGAAGCACTGTTTGCTTTTATATGAGCAAAAAATCCATGATTTCTTTGGCATAGCCAGTCAAGAAAGAATTAGCATTAGCCCCCCTATTCTTTTTCACTAACTTAACTGAGGATTACGTATTGATATTGAAACAATAATAATTCATTATACCTTTCTCATATCCTCATTATAATATCAATATTGTATTTCATATTTTTAAATATTCATAATCTGAGGATTATAAATTGGACAAAATATCATACCCATGCCTTGAGATGATTTTACAAAAAAATAAATAAATAAAGCAACAATAAAACCCAAGAAGCATACATTATTGAGAGAGTGTGGCTTGACTGGAAGCTCACATTATACCTAGAATCAATCAACTTCTTTCTTTTATCCAGATAACTTTTTTTCTGAAAGTCATATCCAAGCTTCATTCAAGCTGAAACTACTTGTCTACTGACATAATCCAATGACCCAAATCTTCTTTCATCTGCTTCTTTCGACTTTTGTGTCCTCTATGTAAGTCAGAAAACTCAGCCAACTGGAAACCAATACCCAACAGCCCAGGTCCCATCTGCATCAAGCCTTTGCTCATGTGATTATGCATATCATGCTCTCACTGTAGAGGCACAGAGGCCTTCACCCCAAGGTTTCCTGGTTACAATGTGTTCTCCTGGAAATGAGCCTCTTTGATCCCCAAAGCCCATTAGCTCAATTTCAAGAGCCCTTAAATTTTGCAGTTTCACCCTGGACCCAGTGAGTCCCGTTGTATGTAAATCATCAGGGTGTGTATCCTTCACAGCGTCTTCCAATCCTGACTGTTCAGCAAGCATCAGTCACCTCCTCTTGTCTCTGATGTACCTTCTGTTGAAGCGCTTTCCTAGAACTTAGGGTCCTCTCTACCCCAAAATCTCCAAGTCCCTCCTGAGATCCTTCTGTTTCACTCACATCCATTGCCCTCCTACAAGATCATTTCTTAACTCTTACTTTTTTGTTGTTTTTTATAAACTAGTTGACTCCTTAAAACTTCAGTTATTACAGAAATCTTGTGACAGTATCTTATCCCTCATATAGGAACATGTGACTGACCCAAGATTCTGTGAGATTTATTTCCAGCAACGTGGGCTCATTCCTTTCTACTGTGCATAGATTTCCCCATTCTCACAACTTAAACAGTGATGTTTCAATAATTATTGTTATAAAGCATGGCTTGGAAAATAATCCTCACAAAATATAAGACTATTTCAATTTAATTGATTTAAATAAATATTATAAAACTATTACTGGTTATATTGCTGCGTTTGGTGTGGCTTTCTATATTCTGGGAATTTGTGGAGTTCTCTTTATTATGGAGTTTCCTCACTGTGGGTGGGGTTGTATCAGTGGCTTGTCAAGGTTTCTTGGTTAGGGAGGCTTGTGTTGGAGTTCTGGTGGGTGCAGCTGGATTTCTTCTCTCTGGAGTGCAATGGAGTGACCAGTAATGGGTTATGAGATGTCAATGGTTTTGAAGTAACTTTGAGCTGCCTGTATATTGAAGCTCATGGGTGTGTTCCTGTGTTGCTGGAGAATTTGTGTGGTATATTTTGCTCTGGAACTTGTTGGCCCTCGGGTGGTGCTTGGTTTCAGTGTAGGTATGGAGGCGTTTGATGAGCTCCTATTGATTAATGTTCCCTGGATTCAGGAGTTCTCTGATGTTCTCAGGATTTGGACTTAAGCCTCCTGCTTCTGGTTTTCAGTTTTATTTTTATAGTAGCCTCAAGACTTCTCCATCTATACAGCACCGATGATAAAACATCTAGGTTAAAGATGAAAAGTTTCTCCACATTGAGGAACACCCAGAGAGGTTCAAGTCCTGTAGGTTTGACTTCTGAAGGGTGGCTCCCTGGGGCAGCATCAAGGTGTCAGGGCTGCATTTCTTCTGCATGCTCCAGGGGAGAATCCATTTCCTCACATTTTCTAGCATCTATAGCAGGGGTTCTCAACTTCCGGGATCTAATGCCTGATGATCTGAGATGGAGATGCATGTGACTCAGCAACTCTGCTCCTAGAAATATACCTCCTATGCAGTGCCCCAGTTCCTAACAGGTCCTGGACCAGAATGGTCCATGGCCTGATGGTCTAATGGATGGAGCCACTTACCTATCTGAAGCAAGGTCCTGGAGCAACATTCCTCCACCTGCAGTGCACAAACCCAAACGCAGTAATATAACCAAGATGAAGAGACAGAGGAATACTCAGCAGGTAAAGGAACAGGAGAGATGCCCACCAAACCAAACAAAAGAGGAAGAGATAGAGAATCTACCTGATAAAGAATTCCAAATATTGATAGTGAAAATGATCCAAAATCTTGAAAAAAAAAATGGAATCACAGATAAATAGCCTGGAGACAAGGATTGAGAACATGCAAGAAAGGTTTAACAAGGACCTAGACGAAATATAAAAGAGTCAATATATAATGAATAACGCAATAAATGAGATCAGAAACACTCTGGAGGCAACAAATAGTAGAATAATGGAGGCAGAAGATAGGATTAGTGAAATAGAAGATAGAATGGTAGAAATAAATGAATTAGAGAGGAAAAAAGAAAAATGAATTAAAAGAAATGAGGACAATCTCAGAGACCTCCAGGACAATATGAAATGCTCCAACATTTAAATTATAGGAGTCCCAGAAGAAGAGGACAACAAGAAAGACCATGAGAAAATCCTTGAGGAGATAATAGTTGAAAACTTCCCTAAAATGGGAAAGGAAATAATAACCTAAGTCCAAGAAACACAGAGAGTTCCAAATAGGATAAACACAAGGCGAAACACCCCAAGACACATATTAATCAAATTAACAAAGATCAAACACAAAGAACGAATATTAAAAGCAGCAAGGGAAAAACAACAAATAACACACAAGGGGATTCCCATAAAGATAACAGCTGATCTTTCAATAGAAACTCTTCAGGCCAGGAGGGAATGGCAAGACATACTTAAAGTGATGAAAGACAATAACCTACAGCCCAGATTACTGTACCCAGCAAGGATCTCATTCAAATATGAAGGAGAAATCAAAAGCTTTACAGACAAACAAAAGCTGAGAGAATTCAGCACCACCAAACCAGCTCTCCAACAAATTCTAAAGGATCTTCTCTAGACAGGAAACACAAAAAGGGTGTATAAACCCAAACCCAAAACAATAAAGTAAATGGCAACGGGATCATACTGATCAACAATTACCTTAAACGTAAATGGGTTGAATGCCCCAACCAAAAGGCAAAGACTGGATGAATGGATACAAAAACAAGACCCCTATATATGCTGCCTACAAGAGACCGACCTCAAAACAAGGGATACATACAGACTGAAAGTGAAGGGCTGGAAAAAGATATATCGCGCAAATAGAGACCAAAAGAAAGCAGGAGTGGCAATACTCATATCCGATGAAATAGACTTTAAAACAAAGGCTGTGAAAAGAGACAAAGAAGAACACTACATAATGATCACAGTATCAATCCAAGAAGAAGATATAACAATTATAAACATATATGCACCCAACATAGGAGCACCACAATATGTAAGACAAATGCTAACAAGTATGAAAGGGGAAATTAACAATAACACGATAATAGTGGGAGACTTTAATACCCCACTCACACCTATGGACAGATCAACTAAACAGAAAATTAACAAAGAAACGCAAACTTTAAATGATACAATAGACCAGTTAGACCTAATTGATATCTACAGGACATTTCACCCTAAAACAATGAATTTCAACTTTTTCTCAAGTGTGCACGGAAACTTCTCCAGGATAGATCACATCCTGGGCCATAAATCTAAACTTGATAAATTTTAAAAAAATCAAAATCATTCCAAGCATCTTTTCTGACCATAATGCATTAAGATTAGATCTCAATTACAGGAGAAAAACTATTAAAAATTCCAACATATGGAGGCTGAACAACACACTTCTGAATAACCAACAAATCACAGAAGAAATCAAAAAAGAAATCAAAATATGCATAGAAACGAATGAAAATGAAAACACAACAACCCAAAACCTGTGGGACACTATAAAAGCAGTGCTAAGAGGAAAGTTCATAGCAATACAGGCGTACCTCAAGAAACAAGAAAAAAGTCAAATAAATAACCGAACTCTACACCTAAAGCAACTAGAAAACGAACAAATGGAGAACCCCAGAGTTAGTAGAAGGAAAGAAATCTTAAAAATTAGGGCAGAAATAAATGCAAAAGAAACAAAAGAGACCATGGCAAAAATCAACAAAACCAAAAGCTGGTTCTTTGAAAGGATAAATAAAATTGACAAACCATTAGCCAGACTCATCAAGAAACAAAGAGAGAAAAATCAAATCAATAAAATTAGAAATGAAAATGGAGAGATCACAACAGACAACATAGAAATACAAAGGATCATAAGAGACTATTATCACCAATTATATGCCAATAAAATGGACATGGAAGAAATGGACAAATTCTTAGAAAAGTACAACTTTCCAAAACTGAACCAGGAAGAAATAGAAAATCTTAACAGACCCATCACAAGCACGGAAATTGAAACTGTAATCAGAAATCTTCCAGCAAACAAAAGCCCAGGTCCAGATGGCTTCACAGCTGAATTCTACCAAAAATTTCGAGAAGAGCTAACACCTATCCTACTCAAACTGTTCCAGAAAATTGCAGAGGAAGGTAAACTCCCAAACTCATTCTATGAGGCCACCATCACCCTAATACCAAAACCTGACAAAGATGCCAAAAAAAAAAAAAAAAACCCACAACTACAGGCCAATATCACTGATGAACATAGATGCAAAAATCCTTAATAAAATTCTAGCAATCAGAATCCAACAACACATTAAAAAGATCATACGCCATGACCAAGTGGGCTTTATCCCAGGGATGCAAGGATTCTTCAATATCCACAAATCAATCAATGTAATTCACCACATTAACAAGTTGAAAAATAAAAGCCATATGATTATCTCAATAGATGCAGAGAAGGCCTTTGACAAAATTCAACATCCATTTATGAAAAAAACACTCCAGAAAGCAGGAATAGAAGGAACATACCTCAACATAATAAAAGCTATATATGACAAACCCACAGCAGACATTATCCTCAATGGTGAAAAATTGAAAGCATTTCCCCTAAAGTCAGGAACAAGAAAAGGGTGCCCACTTTCACTGCTACTATTCAACATAGTTCTGGAAGTTTGGGCCACAGCAATTAGAGCAGAAAAGGGAAATAAAAAGAATCCAAATTGCAAAAGAAGAAGTAAAACTCTCACTATTTGCAGATGACATGATCCTCTACATAGAAAACCCTAAAGACTCCACCAGAAAATTACTAGAGCTAATCAATGAATATAGTAAAGTGGCAGGATATAAAATTAACACACAGAAATCCCTTGCATTCCTATACACTAATAATGAGAAAGTAGAAAAAGACATTAAGGAAACAATTCCATTCACCATTGCAACGAAAAGAATAAAATACTTAGGAATATATCTACCTAAAGAAACTAAAGACCTATATATAGAAAACTATAAAACACTGATGAAAGAAATCAAAGAGGACACTAATAGATGGAGAAATATACCATGTTCATGGACCAGAAGAATCAACAAAGTGAAAATGAGTATACTACCCAAAGCAATCTATAGATTCAATGCAATCCTTATTAAGCTACCAGCGGTATTTTTCACAGAACTAGAACAAATAATTTCAAGATCTGTATGAAAATACAAAAAACCTCGAATAGCCAAAGCAATCTTGAGAAAGAAGAATGGAACTGGAGGAATCAACTTGCCTGACTTCAGGCTCTACTACAAAGCCACCGTCATCAAGACAGTGTGTTACTGGCACAAAGACAGAAATATAGATCAATGGAACAAAATAGAAAGCCCAGAGATAAATCCACACACATATGGACACCTTATCTTTGACAAAGGAGGCAAGAATATACAATGGAGTAAAGACAATCTCTTTAACAACTGGTGCTGCGAAAACTGGTCAACCACTTGTAAAAGAATGAAACTAGATTACTTTCTAACACCATACACAAAAATAAACTCAAAATGAATTAAAGATCTAAACGTAGGACCAGAAACTATAAAACTCCTAGAGGAGAACATAGGCAAAACACTCTCAGACATAAATCACAGCAGGATCCTCTATGATCCACCTCCCAGAATTCTGGAAATAAAAGCAAAAATAAACAAATGGGATCTAATTAAAATTAAAAGTTTCTGCACAACAAAGGAAAATATAAGCAAGCTGAAAAGACAGCCTTCTGAATGGGAGAAAATAATAGCAAATGAAGCAACTGACAAACAACTAATCTCAAAAATATACAAGCAACTAATGCAGCTCAATTCCAGAAAAATAAACGACCCAATCAAAAAATGGGCCAAAGAACTAAATAGACATTTCTCCAAAGAAGACATACGGATGGCTAACAAACACATGAAAAGATGCTCAACATCACTCATTATTAGAGAAATGCAAATCAAAACCACAATGAGGTACCACTTCACACCAGTCAGAATGGCTGCGATCCAAAAGTCTGCAAGCAATAAATGCTGGAGAGGGTGTGGAGAAAAGGGAACCCTCCTACACTGTTGGTGGGAATGCAAACTAGTGCAGCCACTATGGAGAACAGTGTGGAGATTCCTTAAAAAACTGGAAATAGCAATCCCACTGCTGGGCATAGACACCAAGGAAACCAGAACTGAAAAACACACATGTACCCCAATGTTCATTGCAGCACTGTTTATAATAGCCAGGACATGGAAACAACCTAGATGTCCATCAGCAGATGAATGGATAAGAAAGCTGTTGTACATATACACAATGGAGTATTACTCAGCCGTTAAAAGAATTCATTTGAATCAGTTCTGATGAGATGGATGAAACTGGAGCCGATTATGAAAAGTCGTTCTAATGAGGGAGTGGGGGATGATTTGGGAGAATGACATTCTAACATGTATACTATCATGTGAATTGAATCACCAGTCCTGAATTAAAAAGAAGACATATGGATGGCTAACAAACACATGAAAAGATGCTCAACATCACTATGGAGAACACTGTTTATAATAGCCAGGACATGCTCAGCCAGAAAGAGTGAAGTAAGCCAGAAAGAAAAACACCAATACAGTAAACTAACACATATATATGGAATTTAGAAAGATGGTAATGATGACACTGTATGCGAGACAGCGAAAGAGACACAGATGTGTAGAGCAGACTTTTGGACTCAGAGGGAGAGGGAGAGGGTGGGATGATTTGGGAGAATGGCATTGAAACATGTATACTATCATGTAAGAAATGAATTGCCAGGCTATGTTCGACGCAGGATACAGGATGCTTGGGGCTGGTGCATGGGGATGATCCAGAGAGATGATATGGGGTTGGAGGTGGGAGGGGGATTCATGTTTGGGAACTCATGTACACCCGTGGCTGATTCATCTCAATGTATGGCAAAACCAATACAGTATTGTAAAGTAAAATAAAGTAAAAATAAAAATAAAAACTATTACTGACAAAATTCATGAAACAACAACATAATTATTTGAAGTAAAAAGCAATTATATATACTGTTGAATATGATTGTGTGAAAAAATCTGATTTCTATAGTTTTGTATATAATTTTGCATTTCTTCATAATTTAGATAATACTTGGGGAATGATGGGAGAGAAAATTATCTTAACAACAATACTAGGAAATCAATTTTTAAGGTTTAAATATCCATTCAGTTCAGCTCAGTCACTCAGCCGTGTCCAACTCTTTGAGACCCCATGGACAGCAACACAATAGGCCTCCTTGTCCATCACCAACTCCCGGAGTTTACTCAAACTCATGTCCATTGAGTCAGTGATGCCATCCAACCATTTCATCCTCTATCATCCCCTTCTCCTCTCGGCTTCAATCTTTCCCAGCATCAGGGTCTTTACAAATGAGTGAGCTCTTCTCATCAGGTGGCCAAAGTAGTATCCATTAGATGTGAGCACATTCCTGTAATCACCATACAAAACATTGAAAAGTCACGCCATTTTATACAATGATGAAAATACACACAGCCACCAAAATTATCCTGAAAGTAGCAATTAAATTATAGAAGACTTCCTTTTAAGTATATGTGATCCTCATATACTGCTTTCTAAATTGCTATAATTTGCCAAAATCACAATGCAAATTTACAGACCAATAAATCTGAAAAAAAACATGAGAAAAATGTGATTGCTGAGTCTTGTCCGACTCTTTGCGACTCCATGGACTGTAGCCCACCAGGTTCCTCTGACCATGGAATTCTCCAGGCAAGAACACTAGAGCGGATAGCCATTCCCTACTCCAGAGGATCTTTCCACCTCAGAGATCAAACCCACATCTCTAATATCTCCTGAAGTGGCAGGCAGGTTCTTTACCACTAGCATCACCTGGAAAGCCCTAAAAAATGAGTATATTTATAGTCAAATATAACCACCTATGAAACATCTATGTATAAATATATTTTTGTATTATCTGTATTTGTTTCCATTTTCTAGTTTGATGAATTATTTTAAATGTTTTTAGTTAAATTAAAAAGTATTTTGTTGATTGAAGCAATTTCTAATCCCAACAGATGAGGCAATGCAGACCCAAAAGTTTCGTAAGTGCTAGAGGTTTATCCTGCTTTCATGGAAGCCTCACAAAAACTTGGTTGCATCCAGACATTGGGTTCCACCTCAATGATAATGAGTTGTAGAAGAAAAAATCCATTTCTTCAATTACCTCATAGCAGCACTAAGTTAATATTCTGTACTAAGGTGGCAGCAATGATTTATTAGCATTGTCATCACTGGAGTAATGTCCAATTCCATAGATGATAGGCCGGTGAAAACCACTGTTGATGTAATATCTCTGTAACGGCATGATGCTGATGACTTGAGGGAAAAAATTATTAAGGAAACACCAATCTGATTACTTGCCTCTGTAATATATCATTAATTTGATGTCACTACTAAGATATATAAGTGTAATCTATAATCAGCAAAGTGAAAGGTGACAGCAAGACTTTCATCTAAATCTATTAAAGGATTTATTTTTGAAAACTTTATTCTAAGTACTTCAGAGAAGGTTTGGTGAATTAATATTATTTAAAGATGAAGGTGCTATATTCAAGTTGTAGAACAAGTATAGTAGAAATATTTGGTTGAATCACTGTTAGTTTCATTGTGAGCAGGGTCAAGCAATGGCCTTGCCCAGAATTTTTGGTTTAATCAAGAATTCCATCTCAATAATGGCAAGTTAATTTAAGATATGTGGCAAGTGCCTTAGTTTTAAAAGCATTTTGAAGTGTTTAAACTTCCATTTTGATGATGTTTCTTAATAAGATTGTTGAGGAAGGAATTCTGAGACTTTTTAAATAATTAAGCAGTTAGATATTAAAATCTACTTATCTCATGGAACTGCAGTAGCACAGTGGGGGGATAAGATATAAGGTGGGTATTGAAGATTCTTATCTCTCATGCCAATAATAATCTATTATTTTAATCAACTCAGCCTTCTAGACATCAGTTTTCTTCATCTATAAAACAGTTTTAATTTAAATAAGGTAATCTCCATGATTATAGTTGAATTTGAGTCAAAAGACTTCCTTTAGAACAAAAGAGCAATTATTCAACATACTCTTTCAAAAACAATAATAGGAAAAAAACCCTATATACTTGATGTTTCACAAGAGACAATTTCCTAACCATGGTGAAAATGTAAAGCTACTCTCTGTTTCCTTAAGTTTGTGGATAAGAAGATTGTTTACCAACACATTACAAACAGTATGTTTAGTTTATCATAGGATTAAAAGATAGTACCAAAAAATCCTTAGAAATACATTTCTTCATGAACATTCCCCCCAGTGCATTTGCCTACCAATTCTCAAAAAACACCTGCAAAATTCTGTGCTTAGAGAGGATAAAGAATACTTGTCATTATGAGAGTCTAAAAAATAAAACATTACTGGATATTTAAGTAAAACCAATTATGAAAGTATTCATCCTAAGATTTTTAATTCTCCATTTAGAAATACAAATAAAAACTACATCCAGAAATTATATTAAAATTCAATTAATGCCATAGCCAAACACTTTATGTATATGAATTTCCTAATCAGGACATTTTTCATGCAACTCTATTTTCCAAAAAATGCTATTTTCCCAGGGTGTTTTGCAATAGACTCTCTTCTGTTGTGGATTTGGCTAAAAGTAGCAACTCTTTTATGGAATTCAGTAAGGCTTTGCTTATTTAAACAACATTCATAACTGAAGAAAGAGGAAACATAAGGAAAACACAGTGTAATTAGAGTGGGTAGGAAAGCGAGGAAGAAAGTTTATATTTGATTCACTAATATGCAAACTTTTTGCTTTCCTTTTTGTCCCCAGGTTTCTTGAGGAATAATTGACATACAAATAATGGAATATATTTAATGTGCGCAATTTTGTCAGGAGCTGCGTTAGCCATTACGGACAAAATGGAGTCATGGACCTAAACCCCCTCCCTTTGTTCTGTAGGCATGGACCCAAAATAAAGGAGTTAAGCTTTGTGATTCTGACTTGTTTTTTCCTTTCCTCGCCTGAGTTGACTGGAGAGAATATTAAGGTGTTTTTGAGAGGAGCATGAGAAGGCATAAAGTCTTCTGCAGCTGTGCTCAAAGAATAATTCATAAAGTTAATCACTGACATTTGTTCAAGGACTTTTTCAAAACAGTGTTCCAGGTTGAGCACAGAGGCCGCAGCTTGAGACCATAGGAGGGATTCCTATCTGAAGCCTATTTGTGAGGAAAGTGTTTATGGCAAAGGAGTTTGCTGAATTTAGGGCTTAGGAATAATTAAAATAGTTAGAAGCTAAAGATTTAAGGGATGCTATAATGTTAGCGTATTCTTCTATAGCTTATAGAGATTAGGGACTTTAGAGCTATTTATAGCTAGAAGCCCTTTCTTAGAAATAGTGAGCTTAGGGTACTAGGGGCAAACAGGACTTAGAAAGATAAGAATTAAACTGAGGAATGTGGTATGCAGCCCAGACATTAGCATGAGTTACAGTGTATTCACAAGGACACATGAGAAAAAGTAGATAAGAGAATCACTGAGGAAGGAACTCCTTTGGAGGGGCAACAGTGATTTTTGGAGAAAAATAAACCAGGGTCTATGGGAACTAAAAATATCAACCCTCTGACCTAATACTTTTGTAAAAGTATAAAAGAGAATTATAAGCTTGAAATAAAGAGGCAGTCCAAAAAAAAAAACTGAGAGGCTGCCTCAGTTTCTCACCGACACCGCTCACCCCTTCAGGTTGAATCCCTGGCTGCTGGTGCTGGACTCTGGCACAATTTAAAGAGTTTGGACATATAAGCATAACTGTGATGCCATCTCAACAAACAGGGATATACATATACACAACACCTCTCCACCTGGGGTCCCAAAGAGTCAGACACGACTGAGCAGCTAACACACAAACACACACACACACACACACACACACACACACACACACACACACTCCACCTCACAGAGAGATTTTTGGTTTTTCGAAGTGGTTTTGTTTTGTTGTAAAACACTTATCATGAAACCTACCCTACTTGTCTTTCTATAACAGGCCTATTTCACTTAGAATAATGGCCTCTGGGTCCAGCCATGTTATAGCAAGTAACAGAACTGTCTTACTTTATGAGGCTGAATAAAATTCCATTGTATGTATATACCATTTTATTTACACATGAAGCTGTAGATGGATATTTACATTGCTTCCATATCTTAACTACTATGAATAATGTTGCAATAAATGTGGGAGTACAAATATCTCTCTAAGGTCCTAGTTTCAATTCTCTTATAAATATACCCAGAAATTGGACTGTGAATCATTTGGTAGTCTGTTTTTAATTTTTTCAGGGTCTTCCCCATTCTTTTTCTACAGCTGTCTTACTCTTTTACATCCTCATCAACTGCATAACAGTGTCCCAATTTCCTCACACACTCACCAATGTTTATCTTTTGTTTTTATTTTTTAATAGCCATCCAGAAATGTATGAAGTAATATCTTATTGTAGTTTTATTTTAATTTCACGGATGATTATTAATGTTGAGCATCTTTTAACATACCTGTTACCCTTTTGTATGTCTCATGAGAAATATCTGTTCAAGTCCTTGCTCATTGTTTAATTGGGCTATTTTATTTTGCTATTGAGTTGTATGAGTTCCTCATATATTTGTAATACCAACATCTTACCAGATATGTAGTTTACAAATATTTACTCCTACTCTGTAGATTTCCTTTTTGTGCAGAGTAAAAAGGCAAAACTTATTATTAAGGCATGATTCTGAGAAATAAGAGTATTTCCTGCCATATCAGTAAATAAGGATGTCACAGTTATCAACAATTCCAGCCCCCCAGTGTGAATTCCTGAGCCCTAAGTGTACTCAGGAAGGAGAATACCTGTGTGATTTGTCAGCCACTAGGCTACATCCACTCTCTACAAAGAGCACTGAGGAACTCAGGATGTGAAAAGCTCAGGATACTGGCCCCAGATAGCTGTGATGCATATGAGAGGGATGAATTCAGTTGCACCCAGACTCTTGAATCTTCCCATATAGAGAAAAACACTGCTGTTGCTAAGCCACTTCAGCTGTGTCTGACTCTGTGCGACCCCATAGATGGCAGCCCACCAGGCTGCCCCTTCCCTGGGATTCTCCCGGCAAGAACACTAGAGTGGATTGCCATTTCCTTCTCCAATGCATGAAAGTGAAAAGTGAAAGTGAAGTCGTTCAGTCATGTCCGACTCTTCGCGACCCCATGGACTGCAGCCTACCAGGCTCCTCCGTCCATGGGATTTTCCAGGCAGGAGTACTGGAGTGGGGTGCGATTGCCTCCTCCAGAGAAAAACACTAAATTTCTTAAATTTAGATGCCTGGTTTGTTTTTTTTTAATTTATAAAAAACTTTAAATGATCAGACTATCTGCCCTTTGCTGCAAACTTCTATATAACCTGGTCCTTCCCCCCCACCTCCTTGAAGCAGATCTCAGGGCTACTTGAGATGCTGCTTCCTGGGCTTAAGTCCTAAAAATTTCTGCCAAATAAAACATAACTCTCAACTTTTAGGTTGTGGCTATTTTTTAAGTCAATAACACCAACAAAAGCCTTTGCCCATTGGAGATAGTGTAGTGTTTACTTCTGTGTGGCATAGATGGTGGGTCCTTATCACAGTTATTTAGCAGCACATACTTTAAATATTCTGTAAATTTGGTTTGCCTTAATATTTAAGTCTTTACCAAGGGTCTTGGAAGCACTGATGAAAATTTCTACCATTATCAGATTGCTGAGTATGTGCCTTAAACAATATTGTGCATGTTTCCTAAATGACAAAAGTAATTTGGCTCCAGAGAAAGTAAGTGTACTGCTATAGAATATCCCTATTGTTGCTAGCTCCAGGAAATGTATTGAATCTTTTGATAAAAGAAGCTCTGTGTCTCTTGGACATATGTCTGAGTTTGCCATTTTAGGCTTGTGTTTCTATTTTAGAATTGACTCAATATGCTGCTAGTACTAAATAATTAACAGAGGCTATTGGAGGGGCTGATCCTTATACTCAGCTATATCTATTAAGAAATCACAGCATTTTAAGTGCAACTTACCCAGTTGAATGGAGTGAGCCAATATCAATACAAAAAAACAAAAACAAAAAACCACACACACACAAATCAAAGTAGAGCAAAAGTGAAAAATAGCTCAGTTTATCTTCTTTAACTACTTTTCTAATGGCTACACAGTCTTAAGGCTGTTTCAGTTCCTGTACCTAATACCCTCATCCCATGAACACCAGGACTCACAGCAGTTAGTTTCTCTAATGTTTATTGTCACTTTTAAAGTGTAGACTTCAAAGTCAGTAGTCATGTGTTCCAATTCTAGGCAAACTCTATTTCTTTGTGTTTTTATCTTGCAAGAAATAGAGAACTAAGGTTCACAAACTCTGGATTCCCTCATTCTTCATGCCCTTGCCCTACCACAAATTCATGATTCTAAGATCATATAATTAATACACATTAAAATAATTAAATAAAACTTATTTTCTGCATGATTTTAATGAAAAGAAATTGCTTTAATAAGGGCCCTCAAACTACAAAAATGCTAATTTTAAATATTTTAGTAAAATTATTTTTAAAATAACTAAATGTTTTCCATTACTACAGTCACTTTTATATTGACATCTCTAATTTTCATATAATGTTCATGCTCATTCATTCTTGCTTGACTCTTTACAACCCTTTGGACTGTTGCCCACAGGCTCCTCTGCCCATTGGATTTCTCAGGCAAGAATACTAGAGTAGACTGCCATTTTTTCTCTAGGAGATCTTCCCGATTCAGGGATTGAACCCAACTCTCCTGTATCTTTTGCATTAGCAGGCGAATTCTTTACCTGCTGAGCCATCAGAGAATTCCTATTACAACAAGAGCAGTTAGTAATCTTCATTCACTTTCCTGTGTTATCATCAGTTTCCTATCTTTTTTTTTTTTGAGTAAATACTACCTAATAGCATCTAAAAATAATCCCTGTAAAAATATATATAGAAAAAAAAAATGAACACTTGCAAATATCAAAAAGCCAAAATTTGCCAGAAACTGAGAGAAGATAACCACTGATGCAACTGCATTGAAAATCACAATAGTTATCCAGCATAGAAGCTAATGCTGAAAGAGAAATTTCTTTTTCCCCTTACTCCAGTTCCTGAATAGGGCTCTGAGTCTGTCAGAAAAATGAGTAGTTTCTCTAGGGCTGTGGTCCCCAGTTTTTGCGGCAACCACATAGTGAAAATTCCTGCCCTTGAACCTAGAATTTTTTCCACTTCACTATTTTCTCTTGGTAATTTTACTTCTTTCTTTCTAATTTGGATGCCTTTTATTGCTTCATTATTTTAACCCAAGCTTCTGGTACAATATTGAATAGCAGTGATGAAAGCGAGATTTTTTTTTTTTAATCCACTTTCTGATCTCACCTGGCAGTGCAGAGGTTAAAGCGTCTGCCTGCAAAGTGGGAGACCTGGGTTCGATCCCTGGGTCCTATCCTTGGGTCGGGAAGATCCCCTGGAGAAGGAAATGGCAACCCACTCCAGTATTCTTGTCTGGAGAATCCCGTGGACAGAGGAGCTTGGTGGACTACAGTCCACGGGTCCCAAAGAGTCGGACACGACTGAGCGACTTCACTTTCACTTTCTGATCTCAAGGGAAAGCTGTAGGTTTTTCACTATTGTGTAAAGTGTTAGCTGTGGATTTTTCATTCATGCCCTTTATCATGTTGAGTAAGCTTCTTCATGCTCCTGGTTTCCTGAGTAATTTTATCACAAAGGGGTTTTGGATTTTTGTAAAATGTTTTTCTTTTGTCATTTGGGATGGTTGTATATTTCACTCTTTCAATCCTCCAATGTAGTGTGTTAATTAACTGACTTTCTTATGAAACATCTTGCATTCTTATGATAAATCCCATGCAGTCATGGGCATTGTCCTTTTCATATATTGTTGCATTCACCTTGCTCATATTTTGTTGAGGATATTTTTCGTCTATGTTCATAAGGGGTATAGTCTCTAGTTTTCTTATGGTGTCATCATCTGGTTCTGATAATGAAGTAATACCAGCAACAGAATTAGTTAGGAAATGTCCCCATCTCTTCTATTTTTGGGAAGTTTGACGAGACTGTGGAACGTTCTAACAATCATACAATCAGCAGAAGTGGAACGTTCATACAATCCTGGTGGACTGTAAAATGGTGTAATCACATTAGGAAAAAGTTTGACAGATCATAAAAAAGCTGTATTAGTCAGGGTTCTCCAAAGAAACCACTTCTAGGATATACATAGACAGAAATTATTACAAGGTATTGGCTCATTTGATTGTGAAGACTGAGAGTCACAGGACTTGCAGTCTGCAAACTAGAAACGCAGGAAAGCCCAAGATGTAATTTGAAGGCCTGAAAGGTAGAAAGCTGATGATCTAGACTCTAGTTTGAGTCCAAAAGTTTAAGAACCAAGAGTGCTGAGGGCAGAAGAAGATCAACATTCTAGCTCAGCAATTACATAAAGAGTAAAGCCAATGTTTCTTCATTTTGCTGTTGTTCTTGCCTTGTTTAGATCCTCAATACATTGGATGATGCCCTTTCTCATTGGGGAGGACCATCTGCTTTATTCAGCTCTCTGATTCAAATGTAATCTCCTCCAGAAATACCCTCAGAGATCACCCGGAAATAACATTTCACCAGATATCACTTCGGGGAAGACAATGGCAAACCACTCCAGTACTCTTGCCTGGAGAATCCCATGGATGGAGGAGCATGGTAGGATACAGTCCATGGGATTGCAAAGAGTCAGACATGACTGAACGACTTCACTTTCACTTTTAACTTTCATGCATTGGAGAAGGAAATGGCAACCCACTCCAGTGTTCTTGCCTGGAGAATCCCAGGGAGGGCAGAGCCTGGTGGGCTGCTGTCTATGGGGTCACACAGAGTCAGATACAACTGAAGTGATGCAGCAGCAGCAGCAGATATCACTTGACTTGTGATCCAGTCAACACATACGACTATCACAAAAATCAATCAATCTTTTACCATATGACCTGACTGTTTCATTCCTAACCTTTTACCCCAAGAGGAAAGGAGCCATATGTTCATATATGTTTTGTATGTGTTTATATCAGTTATGTTTGTAATCACAAAAACCTAGAAATAACTCAAAATTTATTAATCAGAAAAAGTATTAAAAAACTATAGTGTATACAAACAATAGAGTTGTACTTAGGAAAAATAATTATTGAAATAATACTTAAAAATAATTGTAAATGAAAATAGGCAACAAAGGTATATACTATGTGATTCTGTTCACTGGAAACAAAAATACTAATTCACTGTGACATATAAACAAAACACTAGTTGTCTAGGAGGGAGATCTGGGGAGGGATGAGGAAGAGAGATTACAAAATGTCACGTGGAGACTTTTGAAAGTGATCAGTTTGTTCACTCTCTTAACTGTGGTAATGGATGTATATATGATCTTATCAAACTGCACAGCATGAATATGTATGGATCATTGTATGTTAATCATACCTCAGTAAAGCATTTAAGAATCAACATTAATTTGCGCTTGCTTCATAACCTCTTCCAAATAGAGTGCGAAATTCCACATTCACTGTTTCAAATTTTGCTCATTGAAAGAATTTTTGTCATGGTCATTTGGGGCCATGACTAGGTGAAATTATAATCCTCAAGCTATCTAGTTCATGTGTTCCACTTTTATTGCAGAATCATCCAAAGGCCAAAAAAAACAATATCTTCTTCAAGAGTCAATGAGTCATAGTAATTTCCCTGTGATGCTGTAGATATGGGTTGAGGGACATGATTCAATGAAGCAGGCATAGTTACCATAATAATCTGAACTACTTGCTGTGCTCTCTCCTTCAGAACTGTCTTAAGCCTGACTTTCCTTGTAGTACTATGACTATGTTCACATCAGTTTCATGAAAGATTCAGGTCCAAGAATGTGCTCATTAAAGAGAAGAAATATTTCAACTGAAGCTTAACAGGGAAGAAGATATGTCTGCCTAGGGACACAGAAAAATGCATGTCTTCTGTAATCGTTATGTTATTTATTACATGATACTGCTTTAGCTATTATTCTAAAGAGAAATATTTTTTAGCAGAGCCTGAAAGTAGGAGGGTGAAATTTTTCCAGTTTTCTCCTCAATCAGATGAACAGACTAGCCAGGTGCTGTTAGAGTACACCCAGTTCAGTGTCCTTCCTGAGAGCAGCCTCTTTGCTGAAAATGGAAGGATAAGAATTCAATAGAAACAGATTATGCGTGACAAAGCCCCTAAAATTTAAAAACATTCACTGAACACTAATTTGCTCTTTAATAAAAACTAAAGAAGAAATCAAAATTTCTTTACTTAGAATACTGAATTGTAGGCTACAAATTGAAGATCTAGACAGACTGAAAATAGCTATTTTTCAGGTTTATAAATAACACACTTCTTTCTACTTTCTAATAAATTGTACAGATCATGAGTCAGATGCTGTAGCATGTTTAATGAAGGAAGACTTTGGAGATAATATAAATGTGTCCATGGAGATACCCAAACCTTTTATGAATCTAAAAAGCAAAGGACTCCTTTCTAGGATTTTAAAGATATTTGCAGATGAAAGTCATTTAAAAATAATACCTGTGTTTTTCATAAGAGAAGAGATTAAATTGGCCTACCTAAATTGTACAAAAAGTATATTTCACTTTATATGATCATTTTTAAAGGTTAATATAGCTCCAGAGGATGAAAAGTTGATATGATGGTTCCAAGTTAAAAGTTCTGTTCTTTTGAAAAATACAAAAATTCTTGAAGCACCACTATCCTGATTATTTCAAATTTCTTGACACATTTATATTCTTTACATAATGCTAATTTATCATGGGAAAAATCTTCTTAACTCCCAACTTTTAATTTCTATATAATCCCTATCACTGTACTTTGTGTAGCTTTACTTTTTATAAACTCTATGTCAAGAAGCACATTAGATCACTTGTTTTCATTGTTTATGCTCTTTTCCTTTACCTCATACCTCACATACCTAGGAATGATATAAATTATGGGCTAAAATAGAGAATTCCATCTGTATTTATCTAATTATCTAAGTACATAATTTTTACTATGTCATATCAATCAAGTCAAGGCTATCTTATAGATCAACTCAAAAGTTTGGAACTTGACAAAATACTCAAATTACTAGAAATGTAGTTGAATATTGACTCAACTACTCAAACGCAGTTGAGTATCTCAGAACAACCACAAAGAATAGTCTAGAGAAATACTTCATTCATATGAGAAAAGATTATCTCCACAGATAACTTTTTAATACCTACATTCTGTTGCCCATATCTAAGTGTGAGGACAACTGAGAAGTTGACATACTTTACAAAATTTTACCTTCCCTAGGGGCTCAGAGGTAAAGAATTTGCCTGCAATTGCAGAAGACTCAGCTTCGATCCCTGGGTCAAGGAATATCCCTTAGAGGAGGAAATGGCAACCCACTCCAGTATTCTTGTCTAAAGAATCCCATGGACAGAGGAGCCTGCTGGGTTACAGTCCATGGGATCACAAAGAGTCAGACATGACTGAGTGACTGAGTATACACACACACACAGACACACACACACGCATGCACACACACAGAGAAGCTTATAATGATGCTTGTTCACGTTTTGGAGAAGGAAGTGGCAATCCATGTTTAGCAGTTCTTTAGTGAAATAATTATTTTCTGGCTTTTGAAAATGTTGGCTATTGGTGAATTCTTCTGGCTATTGATAAAATTTGCAACTGTGAATGAGGTTGCTTAAAAATAAAGTTCAGGCTTTTAAAATCCAATTTTAAAATTCATGTTTACACGCACACAGTGGAGAATTAGAGCTTCATATTTCAAATACCATGTTGTAAAGATTTTCTCTTTCAGGGCTGTTCAACCTCCAGTATGAGAAATGTTTTCAGCTCAAAACATAAGTGATTAACATACCTTTTGTAAGTTTGGGGAAACTTGGAATTCATCATGTATGATAAATTGATGACCATAAAATAAAATAAACAAATAATAACCAAATTTATTGTCAATCACGTGGCCCTAAAATAAACTTTGTTGTTGCTGCTCTGTCGCCCAGTGTGTCTGATTCCATGGACTGCAGCATGCCAGGCCTTCCTGCCCCTCACCATCTCCCAAAGTTTGCCCAAGTTCGTGACCATTGCATTGGTACAAAAGAAACTTATATACTATAAAAGAAGAAACTTACTTCCTGGTACTGTACCCTAAACAGAAGTCTTGTTCTTTTTAATACCCGTTTCTCCTTTAGAAGGAGATTGTCGAATAGTAGCGGTGAAAGTGGGCACCATTGTCTTGTTCCTGACTTTAGGGGAAATGCTTTCAATTTTTCACCATTGAGGATAATGTTTGCTGTGGGTTTGTCATAGATAGCTTTTATTATGTTGAGGTATGTTCCTTCTATTCCTGCTTTCTGGAGAGTTTTTATCATAAATGGATGTTGAATTTTGTCAAAGGCCTTCTCTGCATCTATTGAGATAATCGTATGGTTTTTACTTTTCAATTTGTTAATGTGGTGAATTACATTGATTGATTTGCGGATATTGAAGAATCCTTGCATCCCTGGGATAAAGCCCACTTGGTCATGGTGTATGATCTTTTTAATGTGTTGTAGGATTCTGATTGCTAGAATTTTGTTGAGGATTTTTGCATCTATGTTCATCAGTGATATTGGCCTGTAGTTTTCTTTTTTTGTGACGTCTTTGTCAGGTTTTGGTATTAGGGTGATGGTGGCCTCATAGAATGAGTTTGGAAGTTTACCTTCCTCTGCAATTTTCTGGAAGAGTTTGAGGAGGATAGGTGTCAGCTCTTCTCAAAATTTTTGGTAGAATTCAGCTGTGAAGCCGTCTGGACCTGGGCTTTTGTTTGCTGGAAGATAAGCAAGGTGAAAAGGCAGCCTTCTGAATGGGAGAAAATAATAGCAAATGAAGCAACTGACAAACAACTAATCTCAAAAATATACAAGCAACTTATGCAGCTCAACTCCAGAAAAATAAACGACCCAATCAAAAAATGGGCCAAAGAACTAAATAGACATTTCTCCAAAGAAGACATACGGATGGCTAACAAACACATGAAAAGATGCTCAACATCACTCATTATTAGAGAAATGCAAATCAAAACCACAATGAGGTACCACTTCACACCAGTCAGAATGGCTGCGATCCAAAAATCTGCAAGCAATAAATGCTGGAGAGGGTGTGGAGAAAAGGGAACCCTCTTACACTTTGGTGGGAATGCAAACTGGTACAGCCACTATGGAGAACAGTGTGGAGATTCCTTAAAAAATTGCAAATAGAACTACCTTATGACCCAGCAATCCCACTGCTGGGCATACACACCGAGGAAACCAGAATTGAAAGGTACCAACGTTCATCGCAGCACTGTTTATAATAGCCAGGACATGGAAACAACCTAGATGTCCATCAGCAGATGAATGGATAAGAAAGATGTGGTACATATACACAATGGAGTATTACTCAGCCATTAAAAAGAATTCATTTAAATCAGTTCTGATGAGATGGATGAAACTGGAGCCGATTATACAGAGTGAAGTAAGCCAGAAAGAAAAACACCAATACAGTATACCAACACATATATATAGAATTTAGGAAGATGGCAATGACGACCCTGTATGCAAGACAGGAAAAGAGACACAGATGTGTATAACGGACTTTTGGACTCAGAGGGAGAGGGAGAGGGCGGGATGATTTGGGAGAATGACATTCTAACACGTATACTATCATGTGAATTGAATCGCCAGTCTATGTCTGACGCAGGATACAGCATGCTTGGGGCTGGTGCATGGGGATGACCCAGAGAGATGTTATGGGGAGGGAGGTGGGAGGGGGGTTCATGTTTGGGAATGCATGTAAGAATTAAAGTTTTTAAAATTTAAAAAATAAAAAACTAAAAAGTAAAAAAAATAAAAAAATAAAAAATAAAGAAAGTAAAAAAAAAAAAAAAAAAAAAGAAGGAGATTGTCAATCACCAATCACAATTGCAGGACCATTCCCTTTCTTTTCCCAGTTCTCTCCAGTGAGCAAGCCGTCCTCACCCGGTGTCACTAAGTGCGTTGGGAACCATTCGGGGGGCAGAGGGAAGCTTCCAGCTCTCTGCACTCTGCGAAGCTCCCCGTAAACCCTATCCCACGTTTGGCATAAGACAGACGTTTCTAAGTCCAGCCGCTCCTCCTGCTGGTGGAGCTGCCTCAGGGTCTAGCGAGTGAATTCTCTGGCTGGTCTGGGGGGCCCCTGCCCGCTGAATGAGACAAGCTCCAAGGTGAAGGCGCTGGGGGAGATTTCTCCTCTGTAGGGACTTAGCCAGAGTCTTATTTTCCTTATTCTTTCTAGATCCGTTCCCCATAATCCAGCCCTGTTTTTCTTCTCCCATGGATTGTCTCTTACCAGAGTGCGTGCCCGCCCATGCAGGTGTTCTCATGCTGCTGCTGCTGCTAAGTCGCTTCAGTCGTGTCCGACTCTGTACGACCCCATAGACGGCAGCCCACCAGTCTCCGCTGTCCCTGGGATTCTCCAGGCAAGAACACTGGAGTGGGTTGCCATTTCCTTCTCCAATGCATGAAAGTGAAAAGTGAAAGTGAAGTCACTGAGTCGATGTCCAACTCTCAGCGACCCCGTGGACTGCAGCCTACCAGGCTCCTCTGTCCGTGGGATTTCCCAGGCAAGAGTACTGGAGTGGGGTGCCTTTGCCTTCTCCTAGCAGCTTGTAAACCGGCCGCAACTTCACCGTTCTGCGTAGACCTGTTTGATGCCCTAGAAAAGCCGTGCTACACCCCCTCACTGTCTATTCCAGCCTGACATCAGGCTGCTTTTCCATTTCTGGCTTCAGTTGTACTGATACCTCGGCGCTCACTCAGGGCCTCCCGGATTATCGCAGCAAGCAGCCACTCCGAAGGCCTCCTTCTCCAGATAGCTCATCCTTTAGCCACTGCTGCGGAAGGACAGTATTCACGGGGACCGTGGCCTTAGATGCTTCCCATCACAGATATGTTTCTTGGGAGAAAACAGAGTCCACGTGATTTCTTTCCTATTATCAATTTTCTTAAATTGCTTTTCTGAAAAATAATTTTTTTGCTCTTATTTTTGTTGTTCAGTCGCTCAGTTGTGTCCAACTCTTTGCGACCCCATGGACCGCAGCACGCCAGGGCTCCCTATCCATCACCAATTCCCAGAGTTTAGTCAAACTCATGTCCATCGAGTCGGTGATGCCATCCAACCATCTTACCTTCTGTCGTCCCCTTCTCCTCCTGCCCTCAATCTTTCCCAGCATCAGGGGTCTTTTCCAATAAGTCGGCTCTTCGTATCAGGTGGTGAAAGTATTGGAGCTGCAGCTTCAGCATCAGTCCTCCCAGTGAATATTTTGTGCCCTGTCGCTGCTATTCACCATTTATTCGTGTGAATCTGAGGCAGGTTCTTTCCAAACAGTGTAGTGTGGCGACATCTGCTGGTCGTTGTACAATATTCCATCTCACTATTTATCAGATTCCATTGTTACCAACAGGAAGACAGGAAAGGAAAGACTGTTCAGTTGCTAGTTCATACTTAAAAAATGCATCCATACAATACACAACATACATACATACATAGCATCAATAATGAGGATCTGTTCCAAAAAAATAAAACATATAACATCATATGACAAGTTGCCTTTTGTGAAACACAAAATTTTCCATTTTTATGAAGTAAATTTCTAAAGCAACATTTTAAAAAGTGCTTATCTTACCTAGACCATATCTATGCTTGGGAAGTGAAAATCCTTTAGATTGTATATATTAATTTAATAATAATTATAATTATCATAATGCAACTCATTTGATAAAAGTTCTATATGTATTTATTGGATGTATTCCAGACATTTATTTAATATTTTAGATAAATTAATTTACATCAAATGAAACATGTTATAATAGATACTAGAAACTAGGAATTCATCAAATAAATACTTTTATGTTGCATCAAGGAATAAAAGAAAGCCATGAATGTAAATATGCAAAATAATATGAGAACAGCTTATATGTGTTTAAACGATTTTCATACCAAGTTTTAAGGGGAAAAGGACATATCTAATTCTCTGCTAACAGTCATAAAATAACCCACTTTTCCAATTACATAAATTATTGTTATAATATGACATTTCAAAAATGTGACTTTAGAAACTATTGAGACTAATTTGTGACTAAGCCTACAACAGTGTTTCAAAAGTAATTAATAAGAATGAATAAAACAGTATATGATTATTAATAATTATGATATTTCCACTAATTTAATACTAATAAGTGGCAGGCTATGAATTTCATGAAAACTTATGAGGTGAGTTTTAATTTTATAAAAGCTTAGTGGAGCTCAGTAAGAGATAAATTACATGTCCAAAGTCACATTAAGTCCCAGAGCAAAAGTCAAATTGAATTTTTTTGCCATGTTTTAACAATGCTAATTATATATCTATGATTATCAAAATTTGTAATTGATATGGTAAAGGAAAAAATCTATTCTGTTCTTATAAAATAATATATATGAGCTTTTTATTTAAAAGTAGAATTTATCAACATCTTAAATTTAACTTTTTAAATTTCAAATCAAATGCAGGCAAAGTCATAGCTCACAAGATTGAAAATGAAGACTGACAAATATTTAACTATGGTAGGCTGAGAAAAACCCACACAGACTTTAGAGTACTGCAATCTCTCTCTCTCTCTCACTCTCTTAAACAGATTTTGTAAAATTAATTTCACTGGAGCTTTATAATGCTGTGTTAGTTTCTATTGTGCAGCAAAGTGAATCAGCTCTACATATACATGCAGCCCCTCCTCTTTTGGATTTCCTTCCCCTTTGGGTCACTACAGAGCACTGAGTAGAGTTCCCTGAGCTATTAGTGGGTTCTCATTAGTCATCTATTTCATACATAGTGGTGCATGTATGCCAATCCCAACCCCGCAGCTTATCCCACCCGCCTCCATTCCCCCTTTAGTGTCCATAGTCTGTATCTCTAGTTCTGCTTTTCAAATGGGATCACCTACACTGCTTTTCCAGATTTTATATAGACACGTTAATATATGATATTTGTTTTTCTCTTTCTGACTTACTTCACTCTGTATGACATATTCTAGGTCTATCCACATTTTTACAAAAGACCAGATTTCATTCCTTTTTATGGCTGAGTAATGTTTCATTCTACATATGTATCCCATCTTCTTTATTTATTCATCTATCTTTTATTAATTAATATACCATCAGATTTAGTGGATACTGGGAGCAGAATGACCAACCCACTGAGTCTAGGAGGCAGACCATCAAATTTAAGATTATTCTCAAAACTTAAGATCTCACAGAGTTTATCACATAAGTTCAAATATGTCTAAAGAAATATGTTTGAAACTATTTCATGTTTTAATAAAATTTTATCCTAATTTATATCTTTCCAAATATTTCACAATCTTTTCTATTTTTAGATTAATTTGAGGTTATCTTCTTGGGCCAGTCAAAGAAAATTATTCATAGTGTGATGGTTCTCCTTAGTGTATTATCACAGATAATAAGGAACTGAATGTTGCTTAAATGGAAGCTAGACATTTTTCCATCTTACCAAATTAGTTCAATGTTTAAGTAAATATTGTATAAATTGATGCTTTTTAAGTACATGTAACATTTCTTTAAAAATATTTCATCACTATAACCACTGCAAAAGAGAAGAATTTATTTTTATGGTGTATTTTAGAAGATCAATAATATCATAAATAACAAGTTGCATCATATATAAATGGTGAGAATGAGCAAGTTGGATAATGATTTCGTTAACTCATTTTAATTGTGACTTGGGGAGATGAAGATGCAGACAACTTGATGTATGCCCTGAAATATGTCATGTTAAAATATAATGAGTTAATGAGTTGTGAATTATATTTCTGAGAATTACTTTTGGACTCCTAGTGAGATAGTGAATTGCTTCATTATGCCAGGAAAGTATGACAGCAAACCTGTGCTATTAATCTATAGACCAGTAAATGATTAGTCTCAGAGTATGACAAGTTAAAATTTTTATAAAAAGTCACCATAAATGTGAATGCTTTGGTAAAACGAAATGTTATAGCTTCACAAGTTTGAGTTATATTTAACTGATAATTATTTGAATTTTTGAGTTTCCATTTTGCTATATTTGGTGGTTTACCACTAACTGTATTTAACAAATTAAGTTTCTAGATTGTCGTTACTCTAAATATTCTTTGCCTGGGCTTATTATTTGTTTATAAATTTATGTTGTGACTATAGCACATGTGAAAACTAAACCGATACTATAAATTGGGATAAAGTTCTGTATTGCATTTTATCAAACATTTGGATTTTCACATTTAAAATTAATTTTAAGAACAATTAACTTTTAATTCTAGAGTCAGGTCTTGGTCTTATATAGTTGTAGGTGAAGTATTTAGTAACAAATTAGCAAACAAAAATAAGTCATTTTGTCTGGAGACTCTATTTTGGTAGAACTAGGAGAGATACTCTGAATACAAGATTATATGTTTGATAAGTTATATCATACAAATGAAGAAAAACCTGGAAATTAGAACCCTGGCCTTGGAAAATAGCATCTAGGTTAACATATTTTATGGCACAGGCTCTACAGTGAGAATATTAGGATTCACATTCTAAATCAGGCATCAGTAGGCATTTAACCATGAGCAAGTTATTTCACCTCTCAGAGCTTATGTTCCCTTATCTATAACATGAAATGCTATCAATACCTACCTCATAATACTCTTGCAGGATTATTGAGGACTTGTCAAAGGCCTATGTATGGTAAACGCTCAGTAAATTTAACCATTATCATCAACATTATTATTAAAACTATGCCATATGCAAGATCCATTTCTAAATGCCTGATGAAATAGAAAGATGAATAAGTCATGATCCCTTCTCAAAGGAACAACTCCATGATTAAAATTATGATAATATGATCAGTATCCACATCAGCATTTATCTTTTCTTCAGACAAAAATGTCATGGCAGAATGAAAATGGAATTTAAAATCAATCAATCTGAAAGAATGCAGCGACACTAGAAAGGCTTCTAAGATTGCATTTCATAATGTTAAAAACTGCTGAAATAGATTAAATGCCAACATCATTAGGTTTACTTTTTAAAAAGCAAGAAGGAAGACAAGCTAAAACCCAGGAGATGCACATGAGCAGTTAGCTGAGGAGATAAGACAGTTCCAGAACCGCTAACTTAGAAGTAGTGAAACTATGGTGTGTGTAGGACTCCTGAAGAAACCGGAAGGATAGCTTGTGAATGAGCCCTTAGGATCCGGGTGTGCGTTCCTACTCCACTTTCCATCTTACTGAATGGCAAAAATAAAAGTGCAGTACCAACTTCCAAGATACGGCCCAGGGCATGAAGAGGAAAGCTAAACATGACCCGGGGCCGGAAAGGAAAAGTAGTCTTTCATCCAAAACCTCTCAGAAGCTATGAACAGCCTATACTTACAAATACAAATGCCCCCCACGATCAGAATAAGCTGACTAGAGTAATCAGGAGCCAGTTTACATTTCTCAAAAATAAGTATGAGTCGACAAAAATCAACAAATAATTTATCCAAATCACTGTTATCTCAGGCACTACAGTAAACAGAGAAAAGCTAAAACCAGAGGAAACTCATATAAGCAATTTAAATGGATACTATACCTATAAAATAATAACTTCCTATGAACAGTTAATAATGTTGAGACTAAGAGATAATCATAATATGACCATCTAACTAAAAATTAATAGAATAGAAGATACAATTTAAAAAGAAACCTGTTATACATACAAAATATGTAAACCTGTTTATATACTACAGTGAATCTAGAACACAGAAGAAGTTGTTAGAAGTAAGGAGCAGAAATATGGTATATAATTTTCATAACACATCAGGGAAAAATGGAACAAAGACAAGACATCCATGTTTTAATAAATTGAAGAGAACAAGATACCAAGACAGACATAGCCCTTTAGCTTTGTTCTTATTTTTCAAGTTTAAGAGTAAAAAGCTTAAAAATTTTTTTCTTGAATATTCTGGATGACTGATGACTTCAACCTGTGGTATGGTATAGACATACAAAGTGATACAGGGAATTAAATACAGTTTATTTGGATGATTCAGTTATTGATTTTTATTTATTTAAATTGTGCTATGTTTAGAGAGTGATATGATGCCAAACGGTGTGGAAATTTTCTTTAACACAGTCATCATATAATTGAAAAGTTGTTTTGCCATTATATTGTCATAAAGAGAAAGCTATCTTCTACATCTCGATATTAAATTTAATCTGGATCGCTTTCCTAAACTATCTTTCAGATAATGATCTAGTGTCTTCCTGTTTCTTTTTAAATCACTTTATTTGAAGCATGATTGACATGTAAAACATCTGTGCATACAGACAACTCGGTGAATTTTCAGATAAGTATACACCCATGAAACCTTCACCACCAGAAAGATCACAGACATACCGAAGTACCTCACAAAATCTCTGCCAACTCCCATTAATATTCATGCTGTTTTTGTGGTTGGAACAGTTAACATAAGATCTGCTCTTGCTCAAAATCCAAGTAGTTTGGCGGGGCAGTGGGGCGGTAGGGAGGAATTTAGGAGCTAGAGCCAACTGTAATGCAAGTCCTGGGGTCTTATTTCCATTTCCCAACACAGCTCTCTTTTGCTGAGGTGGAAATGTTCCAATTCACATAGGAATCTTGGATTTTGGATGGACACAAAGTCCCTTGATGACTATTTTTATAAATTTTTTGGGGGGTGATGTTAATAGTAGTGGTCATTAAAATTTGTTTTTCTCCGACTAAGTCACAGTAAGACTCTAGCAACTGACTTTCAAAAGGACTAGCATTGTATGTAATGTATTTAGGGAAATAGTAGTTCTTGAATTCCAAATTTGGGCCTTATATTTCCCTTCCATCGGCCATTCAAAAACTTTATGACACAGAGTAGATGCTTGAGCTATTCAGAGCTGTTTCTAGGTGATGTGTGGCTCAATAAAGAAGGCTTGTGGTTTTCTCTCACGTTTTATTCACTATCCTAAACAATCAAGATGCGATTTTTAGCAATTAAGAGCAAAAGAATATTTTTTCAATCTCTGTAAGATCTTGTCATGTCAATTAAATTATGTTTACTAATATAAACTCTAGACCAATCTGTCCTTTGATTAGCCAAGTCTGTGGCTTCAGTAATTCAACAAATACATAGTGAAAATCTGGTATTTGTCATGCATTGTTCTATGCTCTTAGAGACATCCATGAGAGAAAGGAATATAGATTTCTCAAAGAAGCACAAATACAATTATGCTCATTTCTTCCAACTCCTGATATGTAGTTTTGGCTTGAGTCACTTCTGTTGACATTCAGTACTTAAAATAGCTATATTTACTATGTTCTTGTTGGGGCCATTCCATAGGCTGTGTTTGTTCTGTGGTCACCACTTTATGCTATGCTCTGTCCATTTAAGTTCGGTTACATCCTGTCCATATGATTGCAATAAATTAGCTACAAAAGCACAGAGAAGGGTTCGGTTCGGTTCAGTTCAGTCGCTCAGTCGTGTCCGACTCTTTGCAATCCCATGAATCACAGCATGCCAGGCCTGCCTGTCCATCATCAACTCCCAGAGTTTCCCGAACTCATGTCCATTGAGTCGGTGATGCCATCCAGCCATCTCATCCTTGGTCGTCCTCTTCTCCTCTTGCCCCCAATCCCTCCCAGCATCAGGGTCTTTTCCAGTGAGTCAACTCTTTGCATGAGGTGGCCAAAGTACGGGAGTTTCAGCTTTAGCATCAGTCCTTCCAATGAACACCCTGGACAGATCTCCTTTAGGATGGACTGGTTTGATCTCCTTGCAGTCCAAAGGACTCTCAAGAGTGTTCTCCAACACAACAGTCCAAAAGCGTAAATTCTTCAGTGCTCAGCTTTCTTCACAGTCCAACTCTCACATCTATACATGACCACTGGAAAAACCACAGCCTTGACTAGACGGACCTTTGTTGGCAAAGTAATGTCTCTGCTTTTCAATACGCTATCTAGGTTGGTCATAACTTTCCTTTCAAGGAGTAAGCGTCTTTTAATTTCATGGCTGCAGTCACCATCTGCAGTGATTTTGGAGCCCCAAAAAGCAAAGTCTGACACTGTTTCCACTGTTACCCCATCTATTCCCCATGAAGCAATGGGACCAGATGCCATGATCTTCATTTTCTGAATGTTGAGCTTTAAGCCAACTTTTTCACTCTCCTCTTTCACTTTCATCAAGAGGCTCTTTAGTTCCTCTTCACTTTCTGCCATAGAGTTGTGTCATCTGCATATCTGAGGTTATTGATATTTCTCCCAGCAATCTTGATTCCAGCCTTTGCTTCCTCCAGCCCAGTGTTTCTCATGATGTACGCTGCATAGAAACTAAATAAGCAGGGTGACAATATACAGCCTTGACGTACTCCTTTTCCTATTTGGAACCAGTCTGTTGTTCCATGTCTAGTTCTAACTGTTGCTTCCTGACCTGCATATAAGTGTCTCAAGAGGCAGGTCAGGTGGTCTGGTATTCCAATCTCTTTCAGAATTTTCCACAGTTTATAGTGATCTGCACAGTCAAAGGCATTGGCAGAGTCAATAAAGCAGAAATGGATGTTTTTCTGGAACTCTCTTGCTTTTTCCATGATCCAGCAGATGTTGGCAATTTGATCTTTGGTTCCTCTGCCTTTGTAAAACCAGTGTGAACATCTGGAAGTTCATGGTTCACATATTGCTGAAGCCTGGCTTGGAGAATTTTGAGCATTACTTTACTAGCACGTGAGATGAGTGCAATCGTGCAGTAGTTTGAGCATTTTTAGCATTGCCTTTCTTTGGGATTGAAATGAAAACTGACCTTTTCCAGTCCTGAGGCCACTGCTGAGTTTTCCAAATTTGCTGGCATATTGAGTGCAGCACTTTCACAGCATCATCTTCCAGAATTTGAAATAGCTCAATTGGAATTCCATCACCTCCACTAGCTTTGTTCGTGGTGATGCTATCTAAAGCCCACTTGACTTCACATTCCAGAATGTCTGGCTCTAGGTGAGTGATCACACCATCGTGATTATCTGGGTTGTGAAGCTCTTTTTTGTGCAGTTCTTCTGTATATATTCTCACGACCTCTTCTTAATATCTTCTGCTTCTGTTAGGTCCAGACCATTTCTGTCCTTTATTGATCCCATCTTTGCATGAATGTTCCCTTAGTATCTCTAATTTTCTTGAAGAGATCTCTAGTCTTTCCCTTTCTATTGTTTTCCTCTATTTCTTTGCATTGATTGCTGAGGAAGGCTTTCGTATCTCTCCTTGCTATTTTTTGGAACTCTGCATTCAGATGCTTATATCTTTCCTTTTCTCCTTTGCTTTTCACTTATCTTTTCACGGCTATTTGTAAGGCCTCCCCAGACAGCCATTTTGCATTTTTGCATTTCTTTTCCACGGGGATGGTCTTGATCCCTGTCTCCTGTACGATGTCATGAACATCCATTCATAGTTCGTCAGGCACTCTATCTATCAGATCTAGTCCTTTAAATCTATTTCTCACTTCCACTGTATAATCATAAGGGGTTTGATTTAGGTCATACCTTAATGGTCTAGTGGTTTTCCCCACTTTCTTCAATTTCAATCTGAATTTGGCAATAAGGTGTTCATGATGTGAGCCACAGTCAGCTCCCGGTCTTGTTTTTGCTGACTGTAGAGAGCTTCTCCATCTTTGGCTGCAAAGAATATAATCAATCTGATTTCAGTTTTGACCTTCTGGTGATGTCCATGTGTAGAGTCTTCTTTTGTGTCATTGGAAGAGGGTGTTTGCTATGACCAGTGCGTTCTCTTTGCAAAATTCTATTAGTCTTTGTGCTGCTTCATTCTGTACTCCAAGGCCAAATTTGCCTGTTACCCCAGGTATTTCTTGACTTTCTACTTTTGCATTCCAATCCCCTATAATGAAAAGGACATCATTTTGGGATGTCAGTTCTAAAGGGTCTTGTAGGTTTTCATAGAACCATTTAGTTTCTTCAGAGTTACTGGTTGGGGCATAGGCTTGGATTACTGTGATATTGAATGGTTTGCCTTGGAAACGAACAGAGATCATTCTGTCATTTTTGAGATTGCATCCAAGCAGTGCACTTCAGACTCTTTTGTTGACCATGATGTCTACTCCATTTCTTCGAAGGGTCAGTTCAGTTCAGTTCATTCGCTCAGTCTTGTCCGATTCTTTGCAACCGCATGAATCGCAGCATGCCAGGCCTCCCTGTCCATCACCATCTCCTGGAGTTCACTCAGACTCACATCCATTGAGTTGGTGGTGCTATCCAGCCATCTCATCCTCTGTCGTCCTCTTTTCCTCCTGCCTTCAATCCCTCCCAGCATCAGAGTCTTTTCCAATGAGTCAACTCTTTGCATGAGATGCCCAAAGTACTGGAATTTCAGCTTTAGCATCATTCCTTCCAAAGAACACCCAGGGCTGATCTCCTTCAGAATGGACTGGTTGGATCTCCTTGCAGTCCAAAGGACTCTTAAGAGTCTTCTCCAACTCTCGCATCCATACATGATCACAGGAAAAACCATAGACGGACCTTTGTTGGCAAAATAATGTCTCTGCTTTTGAATACGCTATCTAGGTTGGTCATAACTTTCCTTCCAAGGAGTAAGCATCTTTTAATTTCATGGCTGCAGTCACCATTTGCAGTGATTTTGGAGCCCCCCAAAAAATAAAGTCTGACACTGTTTCCACTGTTTCCCATCTATTCCCCATGAAGTGATGGGACCAGATACCATGATCTTAGTTTTCTGAATGTTGAGCTTTAAGCCAACTTTTTCACTCTCTTCTTTCACTTTCATCAAGAGGCTTTTTAGTTCCTCTTCACTTTCTGCCATAAGGGTGGTATCATCTGCATATCTGAGGTTATTGATATTTCTCCCGGCAATCTTGATTCCAGCTTGTGCTTCTTCCAGCCCAGCGTTTCTCATGATATATTCTGCATAGAAGTTAAATAAGCAGGGTGACAATATACAGCCTTGACGTACTCCTTTTCCTATTTGGAACCAGCCTGTTGTTCCATGTCCAGTTCTAACTGTTGCTTCCTGAGGGTAAACCACCCTAAAAATTATTTAAGTCCTTGTTTTTGATATATCATATTAGAGCAAGTAATTAAACTTTCATGACTCCTTTTTTCCATAATATCTGGTTTAAAGTAGTTAAAATCATAATTTAATAGACAAATTTCCTCTAATGTTATATCTAAACATTTCTGAATATTTGAATCTTGTATTTGATCTAAACCATGTGAGTTCAGATATAATTAATGTGGTAATGGAGGGAAAGATAATTTTTTTTTGTCTTCTTTCAAAAAGACCCCTTCTGAATTCTACTCTTTAGAAAACTCTCTTTAACACTTAGAAAAATTAAGATAAATTATTGTGATATATGTAATCTATTACTGTTTAAATGCAGAGAAAAACAATTATGATTGGAATGCTTCTTATTTGAAGTTTTGATTTTGTGTTGTATTTGTTCCCAAATCTTTTGAACAAGTAAAGTGAAAGTTTGCCAAAGTTTTTGTTATGGCTGCAACAACCACTGTAAATTTAATTTGCAAAGTGTTACATTAATTTCAATTCAAATTTATAAATTAAATTTATAAATGTACCAGTATGCTTATTGTTATTTTAAATGCTATTATTCCCAAAGCTATGACCAAAGCCATTAATCTGGGTAATATCACCAGGACCAGACATTGACTCCTCAAATTGTATTTCTTAAGCCAAGAGTTAAGAATTTCTTGCTCGGTCATGTCCGACTCTTTGAACCCATAGACTGTAGCCCTCCAGGCTCCTGTCTGTGGGATTCTCCAGGAGAAAATACTCTAGTGGGATGCCATTACCTTTTTGAAGGGATCTTCCTGACCCAGGGATAGAACCAGGTCTCCTGCATTGCAGGCAGATTCTCTACCATCTGAGCCAACAGGGAAGTCCCTCAGTAGCCTTACCTTAAAACACTTTCAGGAAAATGAATATAGTTTTTCAAAAACAGATTGAAGAAAACCATTTTCCTTCTTTTAGAAGGAAATCATGTCTGACCAGTTAGATTATAGATAGACTTAAAAAGTACTTTCCTAAAACAGCAAGGGTCTTGATATTTACTTCAAAGATTTTTTAACAAAGAAATAATGGCTATGTATTTAAATTGGTTAATGTCAGAAGGTATGCCTTAATGGTCAGGCTCATAATTTGAATTTTTTACCCTGTCGGTATTTCAAGTTAATTATCTTTTACTGCTTACAAAGGATAGAGATGTAAAATGATTCTGTTTTTTGATCCTGAGTCTCTATACGTCCTCTAATTCTGCTTGCATACTTCTTTACTGTATTTTATCAATTATGAGGAACCAGGTTAGCTTTCTAACATTTTACCTGAAAAATATCTTGTCCATGTGCATAAGTTTAATGAGCATGTTTCAAAGTTACCATAGACAAATATCCTACCAATTATCCGACCAATTTTAACTCCTTTAAAACAAAGCCCACTGAAATTGATAAAATAATAACAGTGAAGGAAATAGTTTTTTAAAAAACTATTTTTTGAAAGATTAATTAATGAATCCCTGGCAAGCCTGATAAAAATATATGGTTTAGTCACTAAATCGTGTCTGACTCTTGTAACCTCATGGACTGTAGACTGCAAAGCCCCTTTGTCCATGGACTTTTCCAGGCAAGAATACTGAAGGGGTTGCCATTCCCTTCTCCAGGGGATCATCCCGACCTAGGAATCGAGCCAGGGTCTCCTGCATTACAGGCAGATTCTTTACCAACTGAGCTATGAGGGAAGCACCTCATAGGTAAAAATAAATGAAATATTCAAATAATATTTAAATACATTACTGAATAATCTTGTAACTACTAAAGAAAATTAATCCATATATAAAACTCTGTGAACAAATAAGACACCAAGCTCAAACAGACTTTATGTTTTATTCTCCCTAATATTTTACTCAGAAAAGATATAAAATCTATTATATGCTCCAGAAGGTGGAAATCTTCCAAGCTTTTTATAAAAAATTTTTTTCTTCTCTCCATCACTTTTTCCTCCTTCTTTTTTCTTCTTTCTCTCTTATCTTTACTATTTTTTTTTAATTGCCTAGTTTGGTTAAAATTAGTTTAAACAAGATTGGAATAGTCTAATCATAAATGTTTGGTTTGGAAGTTATTTTGTAATGATGTCACCAATATTTTCTTTTTCAGGACAGTGTCTTGGAACTGAGCAATGGTGTTTTAATAGTGTTTTTGTGGTGTATGTTGTTGTTGTTGGTTAGTCACTAAGTCGTATCTGATTCTTTGCAACTCCATGGACTGTAGCCTGCCAGGCTCCTCTCTCCATGTGACTTCCCAAGCAAGATTACTGAAATAGGTTGCTATTTCCTTCTCCAGGGGATCTTCTGACTGAGGAATCGAACCCCTGTCTCCTGCTTGGCAGCAGGATTTTTTACCACTGAGCCTGAATGTTACATTCAGGTTATATCACACAAAATTATAAGAGATGTATATCATTTTTCTTTTAAATCTATTTATTTATTTTTATGTAATTTTGTTATAATTTTCAGTAAATTTCCATAAGATACATGAAAATATATATTGGAAATATATAAAAATCAAAAGAAATTAAGGCCAAAATATTGATGGAGAGTCCAGTGTAAAATCTGACTTTTTTCTTCAATTGTTCTAAGATTTTGGGAAATGTGAGAATGAATAATGTTTTAAAGTAAATCATAACTATTCATAAGGCTATATAGGTTTGATTTTCTTTGTAATTTGCTTTGACTTTCTTTTTAGCGGTTGATGTAAAATTTGACAGGGAGTGAGGGTTAGAAGCAAGAATAAAGAATCAGAGTTACATCTGGATTCAACAATAAGTTGACTCTCATTTAGATACTGCTCATGTTTAGTTACACTTATGGATAAATTTTTACTTTCAATGAATTATTTTTATAATGAATCTCTTGATTAAATCTAATGGCTGGAGGTAATTGGCTACAATACAGATATCACAGTTAATTACAATATTTGGCTACATACATGAATGAGTATATCTTTATGATCAAGAAAAATCTTAATTGTTGACTAAGTACTTGATTTTAATTTTGAATTTAAATAATTAAGCTATACATTCAGCTAATATCATGAGAAATGATTCATGAGAAATAATTTAACTAGAGCATAGATGTCAAAATTTTATAAATCAAAACTACATTCCTAAATTGAATAAGGGGCTTCCCTGATAGCTCAGTTGCTAAAGAATCTGCCTGTAATGCAGGAGACCCCAGTTCAATTCCTGGGTTGGAAAGATCCACTGGAGAAGGGATAGACTACCCACTCCATTATTCTTGGGCTTCCCTTGTGGCTCAGCTGGTAAAGAATCTGCCTGCAATGCAGGAAACTTGAGTTTGATCCCTGGTTGGGAAGATGCCCTGGAGAAGGGAAAGGCTATACCCACTCCAGTATTCTGGCCTGGAGAATTTCAGGGACTGTTAAGTCCATGGGGTTGCAAAGAGTTGGACAAGACTGAGAGACTTTCACTTTCTTTCAAATTGAATAATACTTAGGTTAACTTCTAACACTTTGCTTATCCTTTGAGCTATAGTTCTGGATTCAAAAGTAAAGGAAACTTTCATAATTTCTTAAAAGTCTTATATCTAGAAGTTTGGGAGCAATACAAATGTAATTAATTCTTTATATTTACCAGCGTGTGAAAACCAATTGGCAGAATTAATGCTGTTATTTTTTCAAAAGAAAGATTTAACTCCCATGGAAAATTAACATTTTGTTTCTGCAAGAGTTGTTATACTTTGTTTTTTGAATAACAGTGATATTTACATGTGGATATTAGAAAAGATTTCTAAACTGGACAGTATCCAGTTTTGTGGGTCAAGCAAGAACTCATAATATAAACCATCACTAATTGAAAAACACTGTAGGGTTGAACAGGAGATTTATTTTTCAGATTCAACAGAAAAATTTTAAACACCTACTGTTTGCCAGGGTTTGTTCTGAATATTAGAGATATATTCATGTAATTTATATTCTAAATTGTGGAAATAGCCAACCAAGGAAATAAAAGTGGAAATACATAGTCTGATAAATAATAACATGTGAACTGAAGAATAATAAAATATAGAAGGAGACTATGTGTTGGGGGAAGTTGTAAGTTTAAAAGTATGAGTCAGGGAAGGTGCGGCAAGGACATTGAAGATATGAAGAGTGTTGAGGGAGTGAGTCTTGAAATTGTCAGAGGAGAGAACTGACGCAGAGAAACAGCAAGTGCGTGTGCCCTCAAGGGCGGGAGTGGTTCTCTGATGACATGCCAAGGGCAGAAGTTTGGCGAAGGGAGAAGGAAGCGGGATCGTTAGAAGGAAAACACTGGGAGTGGATGAGCGCCCTTAGGCTTCTCATCTGATGGTATGAGAAGCCACTGAAATTTTTAGAAAAAGAAAATGATCACATTTGACAGGATGTGGTTGTGTTGAATACGGACTAAAAAAGGGCACCGATAGGGACAGGGATTGAATTATTCAGCTAAGAGAAGATGGTGTCTTGATGCAGGAAGTGTCTGTTATTAGTGCATGGACACGGGATGACACGAGTGAAGCGTTCCATATTTAAAAAAAAAAAGAAAGAAAGAAAGATTATTCAAAGCGCCACAGTTTTTAGTTTGTCCACCAGATGGCGAGCTTTCACTATTAATCAGTCAACTATAGTCCAGACCCTAACATTAACTCAGGATTGAAATGATCCCATCAATATAGCTAAGTCTTCTTTGGAAGAGCACACTACAACATCAATCGTTTATTAAAACAAGTCAAATTATTTCTACATATCCTTGATATTTTACAAAAATAGTTTTTATTTCTAGTTTAAATTGACTTTAGCCAATAATTCAGTTCAGTTCAGTTCAGTTGCTCAGTCGTGTCCGACTCTTTGCAACCCCATGAATCGCAGCAGGCCAGGCCTCCCCGTCCATCACCAACTCCCGGAGTTCACTCAGACTCACGTCCATTGAGTCCGTGATGCCATCCAGCCATCTCATCCTCTGTCATTCCCTTTTCCTCCTGTCCCCAATCCCTCCCAGCATCAGAGTCTTTTCCAATGAGTCAACTCTTCGCATGAGGTGGCCAAAGTACTGGAGTTTCAGCCTTAGCATCATTCCTTCCAAAGAAATCCCAATAATTAATTAATTATAATTAAAAGGAAAACAGCCCCAAAACATTATTTTATTCCCGCTATGACTATAATTCCCCATGCTTCAGGTCACCAATCTACATAATTTAATTTTAAAAATTCTGACCGTTTGTTTCTGCACTTCCATGAATACTTTAGTTTTGAATAAGACTTTCAAAGTTTCAGAACACTTTTCCCCACATTTTTCCCTCATACGATTCCTCAGAGGCAGGTATTGTTGCTTTAATAAGGAAAAGGAAAGCACAGGGAGTTTTCATGCTTTGCCTGAGTAATATATTTCCTTTCAGAATTATAAACTGCAGAGTTCAATATTAGAATAGTTTCCTTTAGGTATTTTCAATTAAAAAATAAAATATTTAAAAGTGCAGAAAATAAAATGTAGATAATAAAGCAATAATGATCAGTACATCGCTTAATCAAACCTGAACAATGACCATATTTCCTTCAGACTTTTTTTTACTAAGTGAATATTACAGAAAGAATTGAAGCCCAATGAAACTTTCCCAAATTGGTTCCCTTTCCTCCCATTCTAGAAGTGATATCTTGAAAGTAACCACCACACTATATCCAGCATTTATTCCTCATGAAAGTTTTATATTATGATTTCATCCTCAGCATTAGTAAACTACGTGGATTTTATTATAGCATCATGCTGTTTATATAGTTCTACATCTTTCACTTATTTATGTAACATAATCTGTGAATTTTATTCAAATTGGTATGTATAACTGTTTATTTTGTTGTGGTTTAGTTGCTATCTTGTGTCTGGCTTTGCAGCCCCATGGACTGTAGCCTGCCAGGCTCACCTGTCCATGGGATTCTCCAGGCCAGAATACTGGAGTGGGTAGCCATTTCCTCTTCCAGGAGATTTTAAGGGCCCGGGGAATGAACTTGCATCTCCTGCATTGCAAGCAGATTCTTTATTGCTGAGCCACCGGGGATGCCTTTGGAATCTCTATACAACTACATAATTTTTTCCATCTGAAGAATGAAGATGATATAGTTACCTCTTAAACCAAATAGCTTCATGTATGTTTACGCCCCAAGAAAAATATATAACACATATTGTTTGATGTTAGATATTGTTATGTTAGATATGTTATTAGACATTGTTATGATATGCAAGTAGTTGTTAAATTGATATGTTCAGTACTTTTAATTGTCTATATAGGTAATACTATGGGGCCTTTCCAATGACTCAGCAGTGAAAGAATCTATCTGCAATCCAGGAGATTTGAGTTCAGTCTCTGTGTTGGGAAGATCCCCTAGAGGAGGAAATGCCAACCCACTTCAGTATGCTTGCCTGGAGAATCCCATGGACAGAGGAGCCTGGCAGTCTATAGTTCATAGGGTTGCAAAGAGTCAGATACAACTGAGTAACTGAGCACTGATCACAGGTAATACTATATATATATATAGTATTATATATTTCATAATAATGTTAATGATATATTTATATGCTTCTTTACCTGCTTCTTTATGGATCACTGTAAGGCATTAAATATAATATGGTTCACTAATTCTACAAAATTAATTTCATATTTTAAAATCCTGTAAAATCCTTTCTTACTGTCAGTTTATTACTGAAATAAAAATCAGATGACAAATATCATTAAGATTTAAAGATTATGTCACAATCCTTTTAAAAAACATACACACTGGCAAATCAGTAAGAAGCTTAGGGAGATAAGACTTATAAACTGCAGCTATTGTACATTTCCAAATGAGAGAAACAGCTCTTAAAAGGAAAACAGAGTTGAGGTGAGAAATCACCTGAAAACTTCATGTTTGAATGTTTTTATTCATAAAAAATAAGGTAGAACAAGAGATTTTTGTGCTCTTTCCCAATTCTGAAGCTCTATTTATTTCAGTGCTTCAGTGAAAACACATCTTAATATCTGTTGGAAAAATAACACAGAAAAAGATTGTTGACCTAAAAACACATTTCAAAAATTTGACCTGATGCCAGTAAGCGCAAAGTATATAGTCTTTAAAAGATATATGAAATACATCCTTTTATTAGATATGATTATCATACATGCAAGAAGCATCAGCCTATTTGGAAATACTGATTCAAAGGGATGGAATTACTCAGAATATTAAGTAATTGAATAATTAAGATGGATATCATAATAAAAATATAAATAGAAAACACTCAACTGTCTAAACATTAAGCAATATTTTTCCAAATAATTATTTAACCAATGAAAGAAATGAGGAATTATAAAATATTTTCAACTGAATGAAAATTAGGGTTTAGTATATCAAAACTGATGAAATGATAAAACAACATTTAAAGGCTGCTTTAGTGTCCAATGTAAATGTGGAAAGAGTTCTCAGTTGTCCTGAAAACACAGACTCTAATGTTTTGTGTTTTCCTTAGAAAATGCTCTCCTCATTTATTAGGCACAGTGCTTTTCTTTGGAATAAAGCATGTCTTCCAAGATTCCACCAATCCCTGCAACCAGGTCCTTTGCCATGTGACCTTGAAATTCTTCCCCTTAGAGGCAGAAAATTCCCACCCCTTGACTATAAATGGGCTCATGTGACTTGCTTTAACCAATTGGATTTTAACAGTGGTGAGGAAAGCAGAAGCTCCAGTGTACTTGAACCGCTGAGCTTGCTGCCAAGAGCTTTAGGCGTTCCCAGGAGAAGAACTCTCCTCTGATGACCTCCACTTCTCCAGTCTGAGCTCCCATTAAGCACATGCCAGTAGAACTGAGCCTAAATTAAGTGCAGGACCAGAAGCTTGAAGGAGAGGAGCTGATCTGAACCCTAGCTGACCTACAGACCCATGAACATGAAGAAAAGACTGTTCCTATTCCTTTCAGCCTTAGATTTTGGGGATAATTTGTTATAAAGGGAATTTGACTGATACCCTCTCTAAAAAACATCTTGGAACAATAAACGTCTGTGTATAATATTAGTTGATTACAAATACATGGAAGGATTACCAGGCAATCACCTATTTTTTGGTTCATCAACATATATACCAATTTATAATTCCCCTCAACTCTAGAGCAAGTGTGAACATTTAGATTGATATTATATGAATAATGTATGTGTATGCATTTATTCAGTCTTATTTTAAAATATTAAAGAGTTTGCACTTAAATTGAAATAACTAGTGAGATTTTTGTTAAGCCTGGTAATCCATTTTAGTTCCAAAGGTAGCAGTTTTATCATGCAAATACGGGGCCACTATTTTTCCTGTTATGATCCTCAACTGAAAAATAATTTATTTCTTTAGATTCCTTGTAGTTAATTTTATCATTTGTACTGCAGGGTGACCTAAGCCAGGCTTTCAGTTTGTTTTACTTAATAAGACATATTGCTGGCACGTTCTCAGATTTCATCTGACAAATGAGCTTAGTGAGAACAGGAGCAGAACAAAGAGTCAATACTATTTTTCTTGCTTATTAGCTTCCAAACATCTCAGGATACAAACACAAAGTGAACTGCAAACTGTTCAGCATATCTCTAATTGCTTTTGTGATGTGTTTCAAGTGATGTTAGTAGCAAATGAAGCAACTGGCTTTCTTTGGCCACTCTGCAGTTGTCTAAGGACAGAAACCATAAAGTCAATAACTGTTAGACTTTGTTTTTTTGAAGCACAAGAGGGAGATAGAGTGCCTTCCTTCAAAATGTTGCTTCCCATCCCCACCCCCCATTGTTACTATGTTTCATTAGAAATCATCCTCTTGAACCTAGAAGGTTAAGACACTTGCCCAACATGATAAAAATTCTAAGCTTTTCATTCAGCCTTCTAAAGTAAAAGGGAAAGTGTTGCCTCATTTCTATTTAAAGCTTAAACATGAAAACTCAGAAGGGTGTCCATAATCCATGAAATCATGTCCTTTACAAAGAATAGGTTGGAAATAAGTGGTCTGAATACTTTTGATTTTGGTTCTTTAGAATTATCTGAAATAGCAATTGAGTACAAGTATTCAAAATGACTTTATATAAATTGGAAAAATCAATTTGAACAATAAAAAACCTTAATTTAGTCTAACTCACCATATTGTGAAAGATATCTTTTAAGTTCATTTTAAAATAAATATTACTATTACAGCATTTTAAAAAAATATTTCCATTAACTTGTTGATTGTGTTGCATGGAACAATATTGGATCAGTTTCACATTTGAGAAATATATTTGACCTTTAAACTATGTGCCTTTTAACTTGAAATAAAGTCATGATGACATATTAACCTGAAATTATTTTTAGTAATTAAATGTCATCTTAAAACTAACAAATATATTTAATTAAAAGTGCCACTCAGAAGAAATCTAAATTGCTCTATATTAGTCTTAAATGACTTAATTTAATGCTCAAATTCTTTGCCAATTCATTACATATATATACACAAATTAATATATTGTTAAATTTTGATGATGCTGCATTATGTGTTTAAAATCATTTAAGTAAAGAACCATTTTGTTGTTTTAAAATAAGTGTCAGATTTAGAATTATTTGGCATTACCTACATTTTAAGGTATTGTATTCTCTTGTCACATTACATGTTCTATACTTCTATATCTACAGATTTTTTTTAACTCTTGACCATATTTGTATCACAGCCCATTATCTTAATACCATCTAAAATACTTAGGGGATGTTAGCTAACTATTTGAGCCTATGTATCTTGAGAGGATAGATAATAAGTGTGACTCCTAAGTCACAACCCTTTTCTTTCTTAAACAACGATTGGCATCCTGGATCATTCTGATTTTCTTCAAAAGCTTGTGTAAGTGTTTTAAGAATTTTATTTTTCTGACCAATGATTATGAACATTCACAGCATAGCTTCAATGTGTGGGTGTCTGTTAGTTGCTCAGTAGGGTCTGACTCTTCGTGACCCCATGGACTGCAGTCCGCCAGGCTTCTCTGTCCATGGAATTCTCCAGGTGAGAATACTGGAGTGGATAAACATTCACTTTTCCAGGGGATCTTCCCAACCCAGAATGAAACCCAGGTCTCCTACATTGCAGGCAGATTCTTTACAGTCTGAGTCAAGGAAGTACTCTATTTTAAACACACAGTACTCTATTTTAAACACAAATTTGTTTATTTTTTAAAGTATAGATAAAAATAGATCATTAGGGTTATCAAACAATTTAACAATTTGCCATTTAACTTGCCTCTTTTATATACTTTACCAACTAAGGATTTACTTTATCAAAATACTCAATTTGACTTTTTTCCCTTGCTCAATCAAGAAGCCCAGTTTTCCAATATCACTTGCTTATACATAGTGAAAATATAAGATCCCTGCTGCTGCTGCTGCTACTGCTGCTGCTGCTAAGTCTCTTCAGTCGTGTCCAACTCTGGGCGACCCCATAGATGGCAGCCCACCAGACTCCCCTGTCCCTGGGATTCTCCAGGCAAGAACACTGGAGTGGGTTGCCATGTCCTTCTCCAATGCATGAAAGTGAAAAGTGAAAATGAAGTCGCTCAGTTGTGTCCGAACCTCAGTGACCCCATGGACTGCAGCCTATCAGGCTCCTCCGTCCATGGGATTTTCCAGGCAAGAGTACTGGAGTGGGGTGCCATTGCCTTCCTTACTGAATTAAAATTATGTGTTTCAAAATCCAAGTAACCAATAAAGTGATAGAATTAATCATTTCTAATTATTCCGAATCAGTCCTATTTAACATACACATTACAAGCAGTTCAGAGATCTGGCAATATCTTTTATTTATTTAGGATCAGAAAGGCTATGTTTAGTTAGTGACGGTCATTCTTTGGGGGTATGATCTTTTGCAAATTCAAGGTGGTTAGAATATGTGGAGAGCTATTTTTCCCTTCTTGTCCCTGATGGCCAAATGACACCTGTATACACAAGAGTTTCCTTTTCAAAGAAAACTTAAATCTAACTGGAGATGCCTGCACAGGTGATGGCTTTCCAGCTGTTTTTCTTATGTTTTCCTTTTCTTTTTTCTCTTTTCTGTTGAAAGTGGAGATTGAATTGGAAACTTCAACCTCACTTGAGCAAATATCTGCACCTGTGACCTAGAATATCTTCCCCTACGCAGTCAAGCAATACCTCCCCTTCTGTCTGTTTTGGTCTCCTGATATTGGGGGTTCTGTGTGCTTCTTGTCCCTTTTTAGTTGCAAGATTGAAAGCACTGTTTTTGATATATCATTGAAGATAAAAATCATCACCTTTTGGCTTCTCTTAATTTTATGCTTCTTGAACTTATATGACCGTAAAAAGAGCCCACTTTTTCAGATGGTACAGCCTATTCTTCTATAGTCTGCGCACTAGAGTAGAAAGCCACTTACGGTTTTCCCTTTGAACACTAAACCAATTGAAAAAAGTGGAAGAGATATCTAGAGTTTAAAATACCATCTTGGTTGCCATTGAAAAATGGATCAGATAGCTCCACTTGTACCCAAGGTCAAAATAGACGTTCTCACACCCTGCCGTCTCTATAGATCTTATTCAGTGAAAGATCCAGCTAGCATTAAAGTGTGTCTTAGCTTTTTCTTTTGTGTTTAAATTTCCTCTGGGGAATTGATTGAGAAGAATAGTATGTCAAGGAACATTTGAGACCCCGTGAACTAGCCCACCAGGCTCCTCTGTCCATGGAATTATCCAGGCAAGAATACTGGAGTTGGTAGCCATTCCCTTCTTTGGGGGATTTTTCCCCATCCAGGGATCAAATCCAGGTTTCCTGCATTGCAGGCAGATTCTTTACCATCTGAGCACCAGGGAAGCCCATATTAATGGGACCACTATCTAAATATTATATTCTATCACTGCTAGCTCCATAATAGCACAAGTCATTAATAACCATTGTCTTTGCTTCTAAAGAGTATTGACACATAATTAGTACAAAATAGTGCATAATTATTTTCACAGAAACTATTATAGGTAATTGATTTTATGGAAATTTCTGGGTGAGCCTATTTTATCCCTGCATTTCCCTAGGCCATTGGAAGTATTCTAAATAATGAACATACTGAATAAATACAGAGAATTGGACACTGAATTAACACAGCATACAATACATCACATATATCCAAAACTGTGTGAGAGATTATACACAGGCACTACAATTTCCCAGATAATCTTAGTCTTTCAGAAACATTCATTTTACTATTGCATTTTACTGATGTATTTGAGTCTTAATGTAGAGTGAATGGTGACAGGAGTGTTTCTTAATAGATATATAAAGCAAAAATTCCTTCTAGACAAAATTACCCTAGGAAGTCTATTAAATCACCCAATATGCATGTCATGAAATACTACATCATCTAGCAATAATTCCAAGTACTGTACAGCCAAATTTTTCTCCAAAAACAGACAGTTATTTCTATCATTAGGCCCTGAGTGATATACTTGACTTGACTTTGACATGTTGTGCACACAGATTTGCAAATTTGTGCAGTATTTATAGACAGAGAGCAACTTGCACGCTGTACAAGGTGGAAAGGAAATTAAATCTTCTGAGGGACAATGTATTCAAATATCCATTTCGCTCTCACTTTGAATTCTGATGAGCTTGGATAACCTAAAGTACTTAAATCTCCCTCTCACAAACATTCAGTGTTTTACTGGTAAGCAGAGGTGTGGATGTGTGTGATGTCCTGCATTGTGGGTTTTGTAGAGATTCTTGGCATTTGTACATTTTTCAAATATACAACCTCTTGGCTTTTCCAGAACTCAGCTGTATGTGTTTGCTTTCATGAGGTTTATGCTATAGATGGCGGAGGGGCAGGAGAATAAGTTTACCCTATTGTTATTGCTAGCTCAGAGTGTAGCTCACACAGAAACTTATTAATGGGTAAGAAATTTCTTCCAGATACATTCTAACTAAGCCACTATCTTTCCTGTACCCTTTCAGAGGGCTAGAGAGAGAATTCTTTTATTACAAATGTTTTGGGACTCACAGATTATAGAAATGTTTTTATGCTCACCGTATCCAGTTTTATTTTGACTTGGCATTTTCTTGTTATTGTTTTGGTAACTTTCCAGTGGAGAAGATATCTTGATTTCCGATGACAACCATCTCTTTCCTGTGTTCAAAAATCATTGCTGTGACATCTGTGATTTCTTTCCCATTTTCTGTATCACTCATCTAAGAAACTCTCATAAATAAATTTTTCTCTTATATTGCCTTTTTACATGGTGCATTATTAAAGCACATTTTGGAAAACAACATGTATTATGAAGTGTCTTTAGTGAAAATCACTCATGGTGCATGACAGTGTGTGTGTGCGTGCGTGTGGGTACATTTTTGTGTTGAAGAGCTCAGTTTTTTGACTAACAGAATTAAATGCTAGAAAAAATTACTTTTGAAATTAATGTAGCATAAGTGATTGACTGTGTTTTTGGAAGAGGACTAGGTCTTTTGTCATAAAATAAAAGCATCCTCATAATTTATCTTTGATGATAAGTTTAAATAAAATGTTCATATAAGACACCACAACTACTTGCTTTTTACCTTTAATATGACTATTGACAGAATTCTAAATCCTTCCATTAATCTCTTTTCTTTCTAATTCAGGCAAATTGACACTGAAGTGCAGACCTATCCCACAAATTCCTCCCACTCTTGAGTCTCTGCAACTACCACTACGTCTATCATCAAATGCTCTAAATGCCTATTAAAGAGAAAAATAGCTGGGACTTTTCATACAGCAAATAATTCACAGGAAAACTAGATGTCATTTCTGTTTTGCAAAATCATCTTTAAAATTTCATTATATTTTGCGTACAATCTTAACATGGAAATGTTGAAAGCTCAATCCAGTGCATAAATTAAAATTAAATTATTATTTTGGAAAAGCGGTACATAATAGAATGGTAACTTTCCAAATAAATCGCATCCTCATCATTGTGATTAACTTTAAAACATCTACTCTTTATTGAATCCTTGTGCCAAAAACTGTACAAATTACCTTGATTTTCTAATTTAGCCTCTTAGGAATCCTTTTAAAATGTAGTATTTATTCTATGTTTAAGATGTGGAAACCAAAGTTAAGACACCTCACCACTAATCATACCTATCACATGATTTAATCATGTAATATTAATATTGACATAAGTATATACAAATGGCCTTGAGAGTCTACAGATTAAACATTATTTAAATGATCACATTAGCATGACTACTACTATTTCTATTACTACTAATGTTACTAACATGACAACCATGTTTGTTGACAATCCTGAGTCTGATTCCTGACTGTATTACCCAAACACTTATTACCTTGAAGGAGTTTGGTATTTAATAGCAATAATAGTCACTGAAAGATTTGTGGGATTCCTAGTCTGAAAATTGCAAGTTCTAAGTATTGCTTGCCTGGGGTTCGCAAGCAACAGTCACTCGGCAACACATATGTGATTCTATTTGACAGTGGATTCTGTTTGTCTTTTGTTAGCAGATGATCATTCTTATGCTTAAGAAGGGGGAGTCACAACCCTACTGATGCAGTAGGATAGGCTCAACTTTCTAGAAAAGCGTACAGAAAAAAATCTGTAAGTATTATTTTTAGGAATCCATTAGCCTCTAAAACACTCTCAATGAGCACCAAAAAAATCTATGAATGCCAAGTTAAGAATTCCTGTATCAGATTATGCATCACAAATTTTGAAAGCTTTATAATTATAAGCTGAGTCTCAAAAAGGTGAGACGGATTTAGCATATGGAGCTGGACTCATCAACATGTGTATCTTATCTTACACCAACATATATATCTTGTCCACCACCTTCTCATCTTCAGGAATCTCATATATATATATATGTATGTATATATTTGAGACATGCATAGGCAAAGAAACCTCTCCCTACTGGTTGTCTCTTTGGGTGTAAGATTCAGTACAAAACTTGATCTCTGATGAGCAGAGCTAGACTACCTGGGGAAATGAGAACATCTTTGCTCTTTTTAGATTAGTTGGCTGAACCTTTGTTCCAGCCTCAGTGCCTGGATTTATAATAAATTGGCAAATATGCTCCACTTAATAAGCAAGAAAATCTCCCAAACACCATCTTATACCACATTCCTGAAAGATAAAATGAGAAGTTTTTCTTAATATATGCTAATCTATATAAATTGTGCAAAAGTTCCATTCCTATTATCAGGGACCTCATTAATGTCTCAACTATAACCAACCTATTCAAAAAAATTCCTCCTACTTAGGAGTGAGTGTGGAAAGCATGGGAAAAGAATAACTGTCAACAGTTCACCACTTTCTGTTTTGATTTTTTTGTTTTCTTTTAAGTCAGTGAGTTTAATAGACAAACATTCAGACACTGATGTCTCTGAGGAGAAATTTAAGAGATGGTTTGTTACCTTAATGGAATCACTTACATAATCATCTTTATGGATCTTATGTATTTTTCTGAGAATTAATAAGACAGGAAGTCCAGTCCTTTAATATATTTATAAATACCTTACCAATTCTGGGCTGAAGAAATTCTGATTTCCATCTAGACAAAGCTTAAATTCATTTAAAATTATACTTCATATAGTATATTAGAAAAAGGAACAATTTCACTCTTTTTGTTCTTATATAAAGTGAAGCACTTACTTTAACAATTTTATTAGATTATTCAATGTGCAACTCATCATAGAATAGCTTAAATGCAATGGTTTCTGTTAAATGTCTATAATCCGCTACTACACTGTAACCCTGAGCGGCTAAACCTTCATGCATCATTTTGTAGACCCTTGAACTACAGAGAAATTAAAGTTCCACAGGTTATCTGCCCTCTCTTCTTTCATGTTTGGAAATTAAAGACCAGGAAATATTCTTCTCTAAAGATTATATTATTGCCATATGAAGATTTATTCCCAAGCTCTAAATTAGTCTACATAAAAGGTTGGTAGGACCAAATAGGTTCTACCTATTTGATCATTCAAATAGGAATGAGCAAGCTTAAGCTGCAGTGACTTGGAACTTAGAAAACAAGGAATTAAATCCATGAATTATTTTTCTAGGAGTTTACTACAAATTCCAGATTTACCACTTACAGGGAATACAGTAGTTTAAAGGTGGAAGTTTATGATAAGGAAAGAGAATAATTTTCACCACAGGTTTTTTTGGTAGCTCCCTCCCCTTAAGTCTTTACTATTAGAAAATTATAGTTGCTATTTAACAATGCATTTTCATTTTGAAGATTGAGTAAACTAAAAAGAACTGTGACCTTCTGTTCCACAGAAATTTGGTGTATAAAAATGAACCTATCATGGCAGAACATCTTTACATATGCACATAAATATATCTATCTAACAGGAAGGAGGGATAAAGGAAAGAGGGCTGGAAATTGCATGCACTGAGTCAGTCATCAGATCTCTTGCCAGATAGGTATTTGATTATTTGCAAGTCAATATTTCTCAGTTGTTTAATCATTTGTATGATAAACAGATGGGTAGGACTCTCGAATATTGTGAACACTCTTTGCAGGTTTAATGTGCAAGAAATGATACTCTTCAATTAGGGTAATGTCAGCAAGGCATCAAAACTAGAATTGGATTCAAACAAGACAGCTTGCTGTATCTATTAGCTACAATAAATCATTTACAATAAAGGGCATTTGTCTCTTCCAAAGAAAAAAGTCTCAAAACCTGTCTTTAAATAAACATCTTGAAGTTTCTAGAATAAATTTGGGAAGATTAAAACTCAAAAATTCATTATACAACCCCAATGTCACGAAGCACTATGAATCAGCCAGCAGCAAGAATTATTACTTGTTTCATCCATTCCATATTATAGTCAATTGAATTATAGTGACAGGAACTGGCATAAACATAAATGATGTCAACCATTGGCAAGAAAATTATTAGAACAAAAGCATATTATGTTTTTTAATATACCAGACTTGGAATCATACATTTATGACATGTGAGCTTCCAAAGCAAGCTAATTTTTAAGCCCACTGTGAAGTACAACAGGATGACAGTTTCTTTTGACCTAAGGAACTTCTATTAGACCCATTCTGTCTGTCTGTCTGTCTATCTGTCTCTCTTTCTCCTAGTCTATGCTCAGGGCACAGAGAAAAACAATTTCTACCTTCCCAACACGTAAACTCCCAGAGGAAGGCTCTAGTCCTGCAAGGGACATCTGTGTTTTGGCAGGTAGCTTCAATTTGGCAGCGAAGTACAGTGAGGCCCAAAATGCCTATCTAAGTCATATCCTGCAATCCAGATTTTCATATTAAAAAATTAAAAATTCATACCCATAAGGCAGATTGCCACTTCTGTTTCTCAATTCTGAATGCAGAGGAAAGGATAGATGTTGCTATTAAACCCTAAAAGCCCCAACACTTTCCTAAACTCTAATTTGAACCACTCTTATTAAATATTCTACATAATCTTCCATAGCCCATGATACTTAGGAAAGTATAAATTGTTAGGTATATACTATAGACTAGCCACAGTGTAAATTATTTGGCTTGGTTATTATTTCAAATGTGCAAGGTAGATGATATCTCTCCAATTTCATATGCCAGGTCAAAGAGGATTATATGCCATGTTGAAAGGATTAAGATGTTTAGGAATTCTAAGCACTGAAAAGATTTTGTGTATAAAAAGAAATGCTAAACCATAAAATAAGTGTTAGGTGTAAGCAACTGTAATTACATTTGGGTTCCCATTATAAGCACGTGCTTTGTGAAGCTCCTTCCCATGCTCATGGCTGTCCTGTCGCTTGGAGCTCACCATCTGTGGTTAGGCTCCCGGTTAGACAGCTACACAGGCATGTCAGAAAGGTCCCAGGAAGGGGCCGAGCCAAGACTTTAAAGCCACCATTCCTTCTTCTGTGATTCATTGTGTTTGTTATCCTGAACACTTAAAATATGAACATTACAAAATTATATAGTTTAATGATTGAGCAAATACATATATATGTGTGTAGAAAAGGCAAACAAAATTAGTAAAAAATTGACAACTGTAGAATCTAGGTGATGGATAAACAGGTGTTCATCGAATCACTCATTCAGCCTTTCCCTATGTGTTAAATTTTTAATAATAGAATCATTTCATTTAATGATTTATTGGTTAACTGTGAGTTAACTTGGAAGTAGGAACCCAGTTTTAACTTCACACTTTATCCAAATTTGGTAGGATGCCTAACATACACAGAACTCAATGGATATGTATGAAGAAAATGAATGCAAGTAAAAATGAAAGTAAGGATAAAAGAATTCTGTTATATTTTTGTAGTGATCACGGTATCACGTGTTTTATATGAGCAATTTCACTTAACTATCACGTAAATTCTCTGGGAATGATAATTCAGATACATCAAGTTTATGTATTCAGAAACTGGGAACTAGAAAGTTAAATAACTTCCTCAAGCCAACTAAGTGTTAAGTTGAATAAATGAATCAATAAAGATTCTAGGGTAAGAGTTGTGAATAATTCACTATCCTATGTTTCATTCTATATTAAAGAGAATAAATAAAAGAGCCCAAGAAAGACAGAGACTGATAATGAGATGGGTGAAATGATTGAAGCTGGAACAGAGTCCAAGGGAAAATGAAATCAAGTCATTGTCCAAAGTCACCATTACTTACCATTCCATCGTAAGCCCAAGTGCAAAAATCTTGGCACTCTGGTGCTTTAAATCTTGTTTTACTGATGAGGAAGCTGTAGAGGATGGAGTTTGAATTCCTGACCCTAGTGGAGTCCAGGTGACTCCTAAATTTAGTACTCTTTCAAGTCGGTACACTGACTGTATCTCTATTTTCACTTTTATCCTGCTTTACATGATTACCTTTGAAAATATTTTCCCCCCCTTTGGACAACTTTTTTTCTTTTGATTAATTTACAGGTACTAAATTCTATCATGATCTATTAATGGGTTTTTAATATGCAGACGAGTAAGTGCTATACTCAGAGTTAATTGGCTAATTAATCAAATAATTTTTACTTGGTTCCCACACTTTGAAGATATATGAAGGTCATTTTTGTGTTTGAAAAGTACCTTTAAGTAAAGCCTGGAGCCAAGTAAATACATAATGATCTTGGTAGTATTATATAGCTCGTTTGTTTTCCCTTTAACAGAGCTGATTTTTGTGAGCTTTTTATTTATTTTTTTTTTGTGAGCTTTTTATAAAGCAGTGGATAAATACTACACAGATGGACACGTCATCACTATACAACAGCATACACAATCAGTGTTTGAAAGTGCAATTAGACCCTTAGTTGCACTATCAGTATGCACCTGTGAACTACAGATACATACACAACTGTCACTATTGTTAATCATTGTATGTTTTAAAGTTTGGGCTTTTACATTCCAATCACCATTTATAAAAATAAACTGCAACTGAGAAACATATTCAAAATCCTGTCTATACTACACTGCTGGTTCCACAGAACTCGTCCTTTGTCACTGGCTTGATGTTTACTCAGTTTCCCCTGGGTGCTAGGAACTGCACCGTGAATTGACAGGAAGAGGATAATTTAATGTGGGATGCTGCTGAGCATAATTCGTGCAGCTCTAATTTATTTTAGAGACAGGAGGCACCCACTAATGCTGAAGGTTAACAAAAAGGACCCAGGACTGGTGACAGCTATTTTGCTTCACCTACAGGTGGCACACAGGGGCTCAAACATCAATCTATAATGCAAACTTCCCAGAGTTCATACACTAGCCCACGTTCCCTGTACTGGCAGTGCTATAGTCATAGCACAGTCTGCATCACCTTCTCTCTATATCCTAACAGAAAATATTAGAATCATAAAAGAAAACACCTCTGCGGTAACTTGTTTTTAAAAAGATGAGGTTGCCTTGGGTAATATCCCCTCTTCATGCTAGTGTTACTTGTATTACTGCTAGGTATTTTCAGAACCAGCTCATGACTGACTGTGCCACTCTGATTTCCTGTTACTCACAGTGAAGTGGTTATTTGAAAGCAGAGATCAGCATGATGGAATGCCGTTTGTGTGTGGGGGAGGGGGGCAAGGGGGTACTCAGAAGGAATGTTTATTCAATTTATGAATTAACTGCAGTTTAGTCCCTGGTTATGTGATGGAATACCTTGTTGAGGCTACACCAGTGAGAAGGAGAGAGAAAGAACAAATCTGGGCAATGCTTTAATTGTTTCTTCTGTTACAGAAGACAGGGAAGAAGTTAAGGAAGATCACTTTCTCTTTCCAGTGATGTATCTAACATGAGAGCAAATGAGTGACTGTTGGTGGAAAAATTTCCTAAATATTTCATAAATATAATTTACTTATATACATGGGAGTGAAAAAATGAACTATTCCAGTTTCTTGTGGTGCCAGCAACTAGGCAATGAGAGACAAGGAGGAAGAGCAGGAGTCTATATTTAGGATGTTTCAAAAGATTTACTTAGTGAATTAGGCTGTGCTATGGGTCTGGCTACTACTTCATCTTTGGTTGGTGCAGGTTGGAAAAGATGTCCCAGCCCCTCGGCTCTCAAGTTTCCAAGGCACCAAGTGGCCTGTCATAGTGGCTGGAGAAAGTAAAGGAAAAAGCCAGGGCTAAATGAACATCACACTGCACAGCGTGTTCTTCCAGGGATGTAGGTCAGCGTCCAGTGTCACGTTAGCAGCCCAGGGTGGACAGTCAGTCTATCTTAAGAAGGATGTCAGGGAACAAGGGCTTTTCTGGTTGCTCAGGTGGTAAAGAATCTGCCTGCAATGCGGGAGACACGGGTTCAATCCTTGAGTCAGAAAGATCCCCTAGATAAGGGAATGGCTACCCACTCCAGTATTCTTGCCTGGAGAATTCCATGGACAGAGGAGCCTGACGGGCTGCAATCTATGGGATCACAAAAAGAGTCAGACACGACTGAGCAACTGACACTTTCTCTTTACACAGCGACCAAACCCACTCACCAGCAGTGGATCTGCTATATCAGAGATGACTCAGCCTAGGGCTGCGGCGGCGCGCCTCAGTGCACTCGATGGCGCAAGCGGAGAGGAGCTGCCCCACGTGCGAGGTCAGGGGCAGCGGCCGAGAGTGCCAGGCTGCGACGGCACAGGAACGGCCAAGTGGATCCACCCCATGTCCGAGGTCAGGGGCAACGGTCTGGAGGAGCCACCCCGCGTCCGAGGCCAGGGATGGCAGCTGGGAGGAGCCACCCCTTGCCCGAGGCCAGGGGCCAGGAAGATCAACCCATGTCCAAGGAGCGGTGGCTGCTCTGGCTCAGGAGGGGCTAGAGGCGCTATACCACGTTGAAGGTCAGGAAGGGTGGCGGAGAGGAGATACCCTGAGTCCAAGGTAAGGAGCAGCGGCTGCCCTTCGCTGGAGCAGCCCTGAAGAAATACCCCACGCCCAAGGTAAGAGAAACCCAAGTAAGATGGTAGGTGTTGCAAGAAGGCATCAGAGGGCAGACACACTGAAACCATACTCACAGAAAACTAGTCAATCTAATCACACTAGGAACACAGCCTTGTTTAACTCAATGAAAACAAGCCATGCCCCCGGGGCAACCCAAGACAGGCGGGTCATGGTGGAGAGGTCTGACACAATGTGGTCCACGGGAGAAGGGAATGGCAAACCACTTCCGTATTCTTGCCTTGAGAACCCCATGAATAGTATGAAAAGGCAAAATAATAGGATACTGAATGAGGAACTCCCCAGGTCAGTAGGTGTCCAATATGCTACTGGAGATCAGTGGAAAAATAACTCTAGAAAGGAAGAAGGGATGGAGCCAAAGCAAAAACAATACCCAGCTGTGGATGTGACTGATGATAGAAACAAAGTCCGATGCTGTAAAGAGCAATGTTGCATAGGAACCTGGAATGTCAGGTCCATGAATCAAGGCAAATTGGAAGTGGTCAAACAAGAGATGGCTAAAGTGAACGTCGACATTCTAGGAATCAGAGAACTAACATGGACTGGAATGGGTGAATTTAACTCAGATGACCATTATATCTACTACTGCGGGCAGGAATCCCTCAGAAGAAATGGAGTAGCCATCATGGTCAGCAAAAGAGTCCGAAATGCAGTACTTGGATGCAGTCTCAAAACGACAGAATGATCTCTGTTCATTTCCAAGGCAAACCATTCAATATCACCGTAATCCAAGTCTATGCCCCAACCAGTAATGCTGAAGAAGCTAAAACTGAATGGTTCTACGAAGATGTACAAGATCTTGTAGAACTAACACCCAAAAATGATGTCCTTTTCATTATAGGGGACTGGAATGCAAAAGTAGGAAGTCAAGAAACACCTGGAGTAACAGGCAAATTTGGCCTTGGAATGGGGAATGAAGCAGGGCAAAGACTAACAGAGTTTTGCCAAGAAAATGCACTGGTCATAGCAAACACCCTCTTCCAACAACACAAGAGAAGACTCGACACATGGACATCACCAGATGGTCAACACCGAAATCAGATTGATTATATTCTTTGCAGCCAAAGATGGAGAAGCTCTATACAGTCAACAAAAACAAGACCGGGAGCTGACTGTGGCTCAGATCACGAACTCCTTATTGCCAAATTCAGACTTAAATTGAAGAAAGTAGGGAAAATTGCTAGACCATTCAGGTATGACCTAAATCAATCCCTTATGATTATACAGTGGAAGTGAGATAGATTTAAGGGCTTAGATCTGATAGATAGAGTGCCTGATGAACTATGGAATGAGGTTCGTGACATTGTACAGGAGACAGGGATCAAGACCATCCCCATGGAAAAGAAATGCAAAAAAGCAAAATGGCTGTCTGGGGAGCCCTTACAAATAGCTGTAAAAAGCAGAGAAATGAAAAACAAAGGAGAAAAGGAAAGATATAAGCATCTGAATGCAGAGTTCCAAAGAATACAAGAAGAGATAAGAAAGCCTTCTTCAGTGATCAGTGCCAAGAAATAGAGGAAAACAACAGAATGGGAAAGACTAGAGATCTCTTCAAGAAAGTTAGAGATACCAAGGGAACATTTCATGCAAAGATGGGCTCGATAAAGGACAGAAATGGTATGGACCTAACAGAAGCAGAAGATATTAAGAAGTGGCAAGAATACACAGAAGAACTGTACAAAAAAGATCTTCATGACCTGGATAATGACGATGGTGTGATTACTCATCTAGAGCCAGACATCCTGGAATGTGAAGTCAAGTGGGCCTTAGAAAGCATCACTATGAACAAAGCTTGTGGAGGTGATGGAATTCCAGTGGAGCTATTTCAAATCCTGAAAGATGATGCTGTGAAAGTGCTGCACTCAATATGCCAGCAAATTTGGAAAACTCAGCAGTGGCCACAGGACTGGAAAAGGTCAGTTTTCATTCCAATCCCAAAGAAAGGCAATGCCAAAGAATGCTCAAACTACCACACAATTGCACTCATCTCACATGCTAGTAAAGTAATGCTCAAAATTCTCCAAGCCAGGCTTCAACAATATGTGAACCATGAACTTCCTGATGTTCAAGCTGGTTTTAGAAAAGGCAGAGGAACCAGAGATCAAATTGCCAACATCCACTGGATCATGGAAAAAGCAAGAGAGTTCCAGAAAAACATCTGTTTCTGCTTTATGGACTATGCCAAAGCCTTTGACTGTGTGGATCACAATAAACTGTGGAAAATTCTGAAAGAGATGGCAATACCAGACCACCTAACCTGCCTCTTGAGAAATCTGTATGCAGGTCAGGAAGCAACAGTTAGAACTGGACATGGAACAACAGACTGGTTCCGAATAGGAAAAGGAGTGTGTCAAGGCAGTATATTGTCACCCTGCATATTTAACTAATATGCAGATTTCATCATGAGAAATGCTGGACTGGAAGAAATACAAGCTGGAATCAAGATTGCTGGGAGAAATATCAATAACCTCAGATATGCAGATGATACCACCCTTATGGCAGAAAGTGAAGAGGAGCTAAAGAGCCTCTTGATGAAAGTGAAAGAGGAGAGTGAAATAGTTGGCTTAAAGCTCAACATTCAGAAAACGAAGATCACGGCATCTGGTCCCATCACTTCATGGGAAATAGATGGGGAAACAGTGGAAACAGTGTCACTGCAGATGGTGACTGCAGCCATGGAATTAAAAGATGCTTACTCCTTGGAAGAAAAGTTATGACCAACCTAGATAGCATATTCAAAAGCAGAGATATTACTTTGCCAACTAAGATCCATCTAGTCAAGGCTATGGTTTTTCCTGTGGTCATATATGGATGTGAGAGTTGAACAGTGAAGAAGGCTGAGCTCTGAAGAATTGATGGTTTTGAACTGTGGTGTTGTAGAAGACTCTTGAGAGTCCCTTGGACTGCAAGGAGATCCAACCAGTCCATTCTGAAGGAGATCAGCCCTGGGATTTCTTTGGAAGGAATGATGCTGAAGCTGAAACTCCAGTATTTTGGCCACCTCGATGAGTTGACTCACTGGAAAAGACTCTGATGCTGGGAGGGATTGGGGACAGGAGAAGAAGGGGACAACAGAGGATGTGATGGCTGGGTGGCATCATGGACTCGATGGACGTGAGTCTGAGTGAACTCCAGAAGTTGGTGATGGACAGGGAGGCCTGGCGTGCTGCAAGTCATGGGGTTGCAAAGAGTCGGACACGACTGAGGGACTGAACTGAACTGAGGGATGCTATGTGCCAGGGGTCATTAGTGAGTCTCAGAGCTTCTTCATTTCATATACTCAGGGAGTACTTATTAATCCATTAAAAACAAGTTAAGCTGTTATTAAGGGGCTTCCCAGGTGGCACTAGTGTTTAATAAAAAAAGAAAACAAACAAACAAACAAACAACAACAACAACAAAAAAAACGCCTGCCAATGCAGGAGCTGAAAAGAGACTTGGGTTTGATCCCTAAGTCAGGAAGATCCCCCGGAGGAGGGCATGACAACCCACTCCAGTATTCTTGCCTAAAGGACGGAGGAGCCTGACGGGCTACAGCCCAAGGGGTTGCAAGGAGTTGGACATGACTGAAGCAACTTTTTAAAACGCTTAATCCAAGGCTCCTCCTTCCTTTAGGCAAGAATACTGGAGTGGGTTGTCATGCCCTCCTTCGGGGGATCTTCCTGACTTAGGGATCAAACCCAAGTCTCTTTTCAGCTCCTGCATGTATACTATCATGTAAGAATTGAATCGCCAGTCTATGTCTGACGCAGGATACAGCATGCTTGGGGCTGGTGCATGGGGATGACCCACAGAGATGTTATGGGGAGGGAGGTGGGAGGGGGGTTCATGTTTGGGAACGCATGTAAGAATTAAAGATTTTAAAATTAAAAAAATAAAAATATAACATAAAATAAAATAAAGTAAACAATAAATAAATAAAATGCTTAATCTAACGGGAAGCCAAGGGAGCCAGGTGACCTTTGATAGCCTCTAGTGGACCCACCTGTTTAAACCCTGTAAGGCTGAGACAACTGCAGGAGGGAAAGTTTTTCACAGCAGCACTCTTACTGAGTGCTTTTGGATAATAGGAACCATTTTCTCAAGTGCCCAGAGCCAATCCCTTTGTTGCGGAGAGGGCCAGTGATAAATGCTGCACTCAGTTACCAGATTGCATCTCAAGGGCTCAGCAGCAGCATTTGACACCCTTGTCTCCAGCCCTGCACCGCTGCACTGACTTCCCTGTGTCCAGGAGGGGAAGCTCTCTCTACTTGCCGCCTCAATCTTGGGGAGTTCCTTTTTTGGTCTCATTGGCTGGCTTAAGTCTTTTGACATGACCTCCTAATATTTTTCTGCACCAGAAATCTTTTGTCCTTTCCTCATTGGTGTTTACACTTATATATTTTTGGTTCTTATCCAGTCTCATGACTTCACACCTGTATTGTTAGAAAAAAAAAATAGGGTTTTAAAAGTTTCTGGTAGAGTTGAGGGGACACAGAGTTTCTCCTGCAAAGTGTAACTATTAGGGGAACCACTCATTGAAAACACCCGCCCTGGCCGGGCATGGCAGTTACCACTTGCATGAATTATCTTGAGATAGGATGTCCTGGTAAGGAACATAGAATTGATAAAATAGCACCAACCATAAAAATGCAGAAAAGGTCAAAAGGAGAGAAGAGACACCTGTCTATATGTTCCACAGAGCTCCCAGAATCCTCCTCGCTGGAATCACCTCAGGAAGGACCCTGAGTCAGAGTCATTGGTCAGAGACAACCCAAAAATTAACGCCATCACCATAAAACCTGAGACTGCGAGCCATGCGGTGGAGCAGTTCTCCTGGATTCCCTTATTCTCCTGCTCTCTGCCTGGGGCCCCTTCCCAGTAAAGCCTTGATTTATCAGCAAGTGTGTCTCTTCGGACAACTCAGTTTTGAGTGTTAGACCTAAGAGCCCACTCACGGGTTTCTGGAAGGGGTTCCCCTTCTTGCAACATAACCATAAAATTTGAGATGGATTAAGTATGGGCATCAAATTGTAATTTCCAGTTTCAAACCCATTGTGGTAAACAGAATAGTGATCCTTTAAAGACGTCCATGTCTGAATCCCCGGAACCTGGGCATATGATGCAGGTTACTCCTCGGCTGACTTTAAAATAAGGAAATTATTCTACGTTATCTATGTGGGCTCATTGTCATTGCAAGGGTCTTTTTAAGTGAGAGAGGGCAGCCGAAAAGAAGAGAATGGACAGAAGGAAGCTTGAAGATGCCAAACTCCTGACTTTGCAGGTAGAGCCAAGGGAGATGAGCCCTCAAAAAACAGGTAATGCCCCAAAGCTGGAAAAGGCAAGAAAACAGATATTCCCTGAAAGTCTCAAGAAAGAAACATAGCTTTCCTATCACCTTGGATTTAACCCAGAAACCCCTTTTCAGATGTGTGACCTCCTGAATCGTAAGACAATAAATGCATGTTCTTTGAAGCCATAGACTCAGTTTGTCATAGTTTATTACAGCACTCATCAGAAACTGACTTACCCAACTAAGATACTAACACCATTCTTTTTGTTTCACAGCTCATCGTTTCTCCACCTGCATAGACTGCATAGATAAAGCTTAAATATTTATCTTCACAGAGGCTCACGACATTATCTTTCACATTAACTTTGATGACTTATCTTGCTTCGAAACTGTTTCCTGACACTTAGGCCTTTGTACTTACTCCGCTGCAGTTGTGTTCACTTTATGGTCCAACATGCTGCAGCCTGCCCATGGCTCCTCCAGGGTTCTGGCCTCATATCTCTTTCATTCCACAGCTTCAGCATTAATCTTCTGCTGATGCTGCTACTACTTTGTCACAGATACCTTCTACTTAACGTACTGGCAAGTGGCTCAAGCAGCATTTATCAGTGTTGCCAGGTACAAAGTGAAAATCAACTTTCCGTGTTGTGAGGAAATTTAACAACAGTTATTACAAAGGAAAATTATTTTAATGCAAATAAAAAATATAGCCACTTGTGATTCTTCTTTATCCTAGAACATACTTTGAAATGTGTAAGCAAAATTGAAAGTACATCATATCTTTGTCCTGAGTAAAGGAAAGAGAAATGTATGCATGTTTTGCTTTAATATATGAAAGCTTTTAGATATTATTTTTTGATGCAGCGCTTTATTCACTTTAACACATGTTCCTCTGATTTTTTTTTTGAAGCTATACAGTTCCTAAGACTTACTTCTCTCTTCTCATTCCTCAGTTCCTGCTTTATGGTACTACTTAAATGCACATTAGTAATATTCCTAAATAAATTATAGTAAATAATTCTAAAGCCAGATAGATTCAGTTTATGTCAGTCACACAGTCATTTCTGACTGTTTACAACCCCCATGGACTGCAGCACAACAGGCTTCCCTGTCCATCACTGACTTCTGGAGCTTGCTTAAACCCACATCCATTGAGTCAATGATGCCATCCAACCATCTCGTCCTCTGTCATCCACTTCTTTCCCAGGATCAAGGTCTTTTCTAATGAGCCAGTTATTTGCATCAGGCGGCCAAGGTATTGGAGTTTTAGCATAAGCATTAGTCCTTCCAATGAACATTTAGGACTGATTTCCTTTAGGACTGACTGGTTGGATCGCCTCGCAGTTCAAGGGCCTCTCAAGAGTCTTCTCCAGCACCACAGTTCAAAAGCATCAATTCTTCGGCGCTCAGCTTTCTTTATGATCCTACTCTCACATCCATACAAGACCACTGGAAAAACCATAGCTCTGACTGGATGGACCTTTGTCGTCAAGGTAATATCTCTGATTTTTAATATGCTATCTAGGTGGGTCATAACTTTTCTTCCAAGGAGCAAGTGTCTTTTAATTTCATGGCTACAGTCACCATCCATGGTGATTTTGGAGCCCCCAAAAATAAAGTCAGCCACTCTTTCCAGTGTTTCCCCATCTATTTGCCATGAATTGATGGGACTGGATGCCATGATCTTCACTTTTTGAATGTGTTTTAAGCCAACTTTTCCACTCTCCTCTTTCACTTTCATTAAGAGGTTCTTTAGTTCTTCTTCATTTTCTGCCATAAGGGTGGTATCATCTGCATATCTAAGGTTATTGATATTTCTCCCAGCAATCTTGATTCCAGCTTGTGCTGCACCCAGCCTGGCATTTGGTATGATGTTTTCTGCATAGAAGGAGAAGGCAATGGCAACCCACTCCAGTTCTCTTGCCTGGAAAATCCCATGGATGGAGTAGCCTGGTAGGCTGTAGTCCATGGGGTCGCAAAGAGTTGGATATGACCGAGCAACGTCGCTTTCACTTTTCACTTTCATGCATTGGAGAAGGAAATGGCAACCCACTCCAATGTTCTTGCCTGGAGAATCCCAGGGATGGAGGAGCCTGGTAGGCTGCCGTCTATAGGGTTGCACAGAGTCGGACACGACTGAAGCGACTTAGCAGCAGCAGCAGCATTCTGCGTAGAAGTTAAAAAAGCATGGTGACAATATACAGCCTTGAAGTACTCCTTTCCCAATTTGGAAGCAGTCGGTTGTTCCATGTCCGGTTCTCACTGTTGCTTCTTGACCTGCATACAGATTTCTCAGGAGGCAGGTAAGGTGATCTGCTATTCCCATCTCTTGAAGAATTTTCCACAGTTTGTTGTGATCCACATGGTCAAAGGCTTTGGCATAGTCAATAAAGCAGAAAGGTGTTTTTCTGGAACTCTCTTGCTTTTTCTACGATCCAGTGGATGTTGGCAATTTGACCTCTGGTTCCTCTGCCTTTTCTAAATCCATCTTGAACATCTGAATATTCTTGGTTCACATACTGTTGAAGCCTGGCTTGGAGAATTTTGAGCATTACTTTGCTAGATTTCTATTAGATACAGATATAACATCACCATTTGAAATCATTATATATTTATTTTTTAAAGCTGAAAGAATTGCTGAACTTCCAGATTAATATTTTGATACATGAAATATGTTTCTGAAGTTTCCCTCGGAATAAAGAATATGCAAAAATATCAGGATGCTGTAATAATATGGCTTTGTAAATGCCTTCTTCAATTTTAGGAGCTTAACTACAAATAGATCCTGTGTCAGGTGTGATAAAGTCTCTACCCCTACACAGCATTTCACATCTACTCATTGGATGGGTAAGTCATTATTCATATTATTTCAAGACTTTTAGTATTTGTAATCTGTCACAATAATTCCCTTATTTATTTTTATTTATCTAACTAGTGTATTCAATTTATACATATCTTCTCTATCATTTATCTAATGAAGAGCTGAATTTATTGTCAATAATTTATTGTCAAGCTCAGGCAACTGATAATAAGTGGTAATTGCTTTTATATTCAAGGAAATAGACTGTCTTGATAATAAAATACAAACTGGCTGGCTATAATGTTATTAGATCTCACATTTTTTTGTTTAGAACATTGATTTTGTTCTGCCTTTTTTTTGCATTGGGATTTTGTGGATAATTACTGCAGTTAGTTTCAGACCAGCCTAACTTCTTCCTCTGGTGGATGACATGCTTGTACTGTTTGAATCCCAGAAGATGTGTTTATTTTTCCTAGAGGGTAAATAATCATAAAATATAGTTGATATAACTGCTCTCTATCAATTTTTCCTGGAATACAAAAAGCACATATTTTTTTAAAAATTCAGTTATTCCTACACGCCAGGGAATTTTCCATGAATTCTGCCTCTGAATATCTTTTCTCTTCCATTTATTTAATTCTACAAATAGAGGCCATAAAATATCTATATGTTCAATTAAAAATTATATATATAGTCATTAAGAGCTATAAAAGTTGTCACTGTCTGAATTCTGTTAATTATTGCAAGATATTCCATTTTTAGTACTTTGCACTTTCATACAAGGTAAAATCCTTTAGCAAGTTTTCCTTGTAATACTAGTACTATTTCCCAAGCACTTTGATTTTTCACGTGTGCTTACTTATTCTCTTGTTGGTTATGCTAAATTTTTTAAGTTTGTAGATATATTTTTCACTCTCAAATTATATCTTCAACTCTGAAAGTCCCCTTTTAAAATTTTAAGACTCCTACAAGTTAGTAAGAAACTAGACAGGGGAAAAAAAAAAAAGTTAATGTCTTGAATAGCAACTTCCCCAAAAGAAATTCCAAATGCCCGATACAAAAATGCCTGTTTTTTCCCCCTGCTGGATAAAGTACTATAAAGGCAGTATTAGGGCAAGAGGGTTGGATGTTAACTCCATTTTAACATCTTCAATGTTCAATCAGAGTAAGTCAAGGGCACAGTGCTAACAACAAGGGCAGATAATGGTATGAGACAAGGGGGAGAAAAAAGCAGGAAAGTTATTTTGCTAGTAAGATTCATGGCATCATCATGCAATTGTTAAAGGAAAGGTGAAGGGTCAAGAGTACAGCCTCAGGAAAGAAACTATTATGTTCACTGAATCTAGTCTAGTAACCCCTGGGCGGATTCATAGGCACAACAAGACAAGATGGCTTTTTCTTTCATACAAAGTAAAACCTTTTAGCCAGTTTTCCTTTTAAATACCAATAATATTTTCTAAGTAAATTTAGTTTTTCAAGTAAAATCTTCAAATTCAATCACGTTTTCACTGTAAATTTGTGCTGTTTCCTATCACACATTATGATGTCTTGTTATGTCTGTTCCTTTCTGTCTTTGCATTATCTTCCAGAATATATTGCACCATCTGCCAAGTGATTTCAGTTTAAATGTTCTTTATGTATTATTTATGAAATAATAATGATCAGCTTCATCTGCTATTCACACCACTTAAATAACATTGTCATTGGACAGACTACTCATTCTTTCTATTCAGCTTGCATATGCATGTTGAAATGCATTTTCTTAACTCATTACACCCCTTATAGACTACTTTTTTCCAAAAGCTGCGTGGAAAATCCAAATCTTTAATGTCCAATGCAAGTGTCATTTCTGTGCTGTATTTTAATCATATCAGATCTTCTGGTTACAAAGACCCCTCTCAATCCTTCAAGACCCAGAGGAAAAATTTGCTACCATGTGATCCTAAAGAATTTTGTGCATACCACAACATGCTTCCTTTCCCCTTACATTATTGCTATTTACTGTGCTTGAGAACTTTTTGAGAATTCTTCTTTGTATAAATTTATATACAACATTAAGATTATGTATAGCCCATAAATGCATAATCAGAAAACATGTGTTTAATTAAATTGAATTTCAACATATGAATTGCCTCCACTAGAAAAAAGTGGGGAAAGAATTTAGAAAAAATAGAAAAAAATGTACCTGAATCTAAGAGGCAGAATGTAGCATTTCTACCCATTTTAGGGCAATCCCTCTCTAAGGAATTAACAAATATAGATATACGTATCTTTGCAAATCTTCCACATGTGAAATACCTCATCCTTAATCACAGGAGGGTTCCACTTGATAAATATAGTATCATAATAAGAATTAAGGGAACTCTCATTCTCAATATATAAAGAAGTCTTTGATTTTCATCTCGTGGACAAACAGCAATTTTGCTAATTCTAGGAAGATACTGACTTTGGGTATGCATTTCAAAATGTAAAGAAGAAATGTAACTTCCACTTATTAAGTCTAAATACTAAGTGATAAGAATGAAGAAGTGGTTTCACAACTGGAAAGGCAGCATTCGGAGTTGAGTTTCAATCAGAGGCTATTTATCTATGTCAGTTCCATGTCCAGTGTTGTCAGGTAGTACATGTACAACTTTGCTTACCTGTCTCAATGTTTGCCAAATTAGTGAGGTGAAAGAAAAATGGGATATAAAATTGAAGAATTTGGGAATAAAGTGATTAAAATAATTGATCCATAATCCAAGGCTCAGATAATTGAAAGGCCTCATAAGACTCCACAGTACTGTATAAGGTTTTCATAAAGATACATGGTCAATGAGACAGAGAAAATAAACATAGACAATTGGTGAGAGCCCCACAGCTTCTAACTTCAGGCTCTCCTTCCTCCTTAAACAGACACAACATGGTATGCATTCAGATTATGAAATATCAAGAAATATGACAGATATCTTGGTTTCAAGAAAGCTATAGCATAAGTTGGGGCTCCCTGGTGTCTGAGATGGTCAAGAATCCACCTGCAATGCGGGAGACCTGGATTTGATCCCTGGGTTGGAAAGATCCCCTGGAGGAGGGCATGGCAACCCACCCCAGCATTCTTGCCTGGAGAATCCCTATGGACTAAGGAGCCTGGCAGAGCTCACAAAGTGGGGTCACAAAGAGTCAGACATGACTGAGTAACTGAGCACAGCACACAGCGCACATAGCACCAGTTCATGGGGCGTCTTTTGTACCGTGCTGGTCACATAGCTAAAATCAGTCTAACAAGTCAAGAGGTTCAAATCATCAGTTCATACATTTTCTCTAAACACTGCAGACAAATTAGCACTGCTTAGCCTCCAGAGCAGTGTGAACACTAAACAGCATATTATAAATCACCGCATGGCACATCCCATCCTAATCTTGGCCAAGAGGCAACAGCATCCTTCCAGAAGTCCCTGGAGCTAAGCATACTTCTCCCCAGGATCAGATGCAAGTTTCCTTATATACCTGGATAGGGAAGTAACTTAAAATATGAGGAGGTTACGAGAAAAGGAGAAAGTTTCAGTATCCAAAGATTGCAAGAGAACAAGAAGGTGTCAAAAACTGTAAAGGCTCTGAGATTTTGCTCTATGTACAAGCTGACAGGTTGGCCTGTCTAGTCTCTGGGTGCTGGCAGAAGACACAAGAGCCCTGAATCGAGGACAGAGGCAAGAGAAGAAGGACTTATTTCTCATTACTCTTTGCACAGCAGGTAGCATGAACTGGCTGTCTGCATTATTTTCTCTTTCTCCTCAAGTCTCACAGCATAGTGTGAAGCAACCCAGGCGAAGGCTGCCTGCACAGCTGATCCATACTCTAGTTAGAAACCCCAGCTTAGGAAACATTCAGTGAAGGAAGGGCTGGGAAGAAACCTGAAACAAACATCATTTTTATCTTTCTGATGTGCGAGAAGGGGACACTGCCTCTCTAGCCCAAAGTTGTTATATACACCTCCTTAAAAAGATAATCTGGAACAAAAACTGTTAAATGTAGGCAGAAATATGAGAGATCCATGAAGAACTATTTTCTAAAAGGAAAGATGTGAAAATATGACTAGGAAGATTTTTTCTTTTTAAGTGTTTTCTCGGTGAGACAGTTCTCTGCAATCTGAATCCTAGGGCGTGGCAACTGAGTGGGTTGCTAAAGTGGAGCTGAGTGACAGTAGCTGGGGATATAAGGAGATAAGATAATTGAGTGGCTAGGACACTAGATATGTCATGCATGCGGTATTTGAGAGTTTTCATGCTATTAGTAGAGTGATGGCGTAGACTAGGAATTGGTGCTGAAGCCTGCAATTAATATAGGAGAAAATGACAGCTATTCAAAGTAGGAAAGGTTGCCATTCCTGATTATCCCTGGAACGATCTTGAAGCATCAGGATAAAATAACGATGTGCAGGCGTGTTCAGTTGCTAAGTTGTGTCAAGCTGTTTGTGAACCCATGGACTATTCTTGGGATTATCTAGGCAAGAATACCAGAGTTGGTGGCCATTTTATTCTCCAGGGGATCTTCCCAACTTAGGGATTGAGCCTGTATCTCCTGCATCTCGTGCATTGGCAGGTGGATTCTTTACCACTAAGCCACCTGGGAAGCTCAGAGTGAGGATATCCACCCCAATTCTAGATCCATGGGTGAACAGATCCATGGGAGAACTGGGTATATCAGCTTTCTGTTGCTGCCATAACACATCATCAACAACAGCCATTTATTATCCTGTGTGTGCTAGTCACTCAGTCGTGTCTGACTCTTTGCGACCCCATGGGGTTTAGTCCACCAGGCTCCTCCAACCATGGGATTTTCCAAGCAAGAATACTGGAGTGGGTTGCCATTCCCTTTTCCAGGGGATCTTCCTCACCCAGGGATCGAACCTGGGTCTGCTGCATTGCAGGCAGGCTGTTTACTGGCTGAGCCACCAGGGAAGCTATATTTATTATCCTAGTTGTCTGTAAATCAGAAGTATGAGTGCAGCACGGCTCGGGGGAACCTTCTGCAATGATTCCCACAAGACTGAAACCAAGGTGTTGGAGGGGCTGTGCTCCCTTGCGGAAGCTCTGGGATTGAATCTGCCGCCAAGCGCATTCAGGACGTTGGCCAAGTTCATCTCCATGCATTCGTAGAACAGCAGCCCTCGTTGGACTGAGGTCTCTCTTTCTTTGCTGGGTGTGGGCAGTGGGCCAGCCTTTGCTCTTAGAAGCTGACCATATTCCTTTCCCTGCTTTCTCATATGGCCCTTTCTAGAAACAGTGGTTGGAGAAATAAGTGTGCTTCAAATCTACCCTTTCTACTCCATCTCTCTGATTCCTGCAGGAGAAAGTTCTGCTTTTAAAGGCCCATGGGATTCGGCCAGACCCACTCAGATAAACTCTGATAATCTATTGTAACCCTCCTAACATTAACTGTTTCTACATGGTCCCTCTTTGTGTCATGCACAGTATATTCACAGGTTCTGGTGATTAAGATGTGACGTTTTTTGAAGGGCAGTATTCTGACTAGTATGAGAGGATAATGAGCAACGTTTGCTTGAGATGACTACAGGGCACGGATTTTAAGTGGATTAGGATGTATAGATAGATTTTGATCCATCACTGTCGTTTTTCATAATGTGCAGAACAAGGGAAAAAGGATTCTGGGGTCAACACTCAATATCATTATAGTAGTAGTGTTAGTTGCTCAGTTGTGTCTGACTCTTTGCGACCCCATGGACTGGCCCACCAGGCTCCTCTGTCCATGGGATTCTCCAAGCAAGAATACTGGAGTGGGTTGCCATTCCCTTCTCCAGAGGATCTTTCCAATCCAGGGATCGAATCTGCATCTCCCACACTGCAGTCAGATTCTTTACCTTCTGAGCTACAAGGAAGATCCAAACAATATCATAGAAGAGGGTGTAAAACCAGGATAGGACTTTTGGTGTATCCAAATTCCTGCTGCTGCTGCTGCTGCTGCTAAGTCACTTCCATCAAATTCCCGGACACCATCAAATTCCCAGCAGTATTTCTTAAATGTGAAAAATACACTGATATTACAAAGTATTTAAATTTTGAGGTCTCAGGAAGAAAATGAAAGGAACATAATAATAGGCTGAAGCCTGAGCAAAGCTAATGTTAGGACAAAGAGAGAAGCTATTTTGTAATTCTCAGGTTGTGTTATTCAAGCTTTTGTTCCAACCTAGTGGAGCACCTCTTTCAGCAGGTTAAAAGGCGGTAAGAGACGGTGTTCTCGGTCCTGCTAACCTGACTTGCTCCTGGGGTTTGATTGTCTTGCACAAGCTGAGGTATGTTTCACATTCCTAAGATGACTGCTCTGTAGCGTTCATTCTCTGCCTCCATTATTTGGCATCCTGTCTGAATGCGAACAATTTCTCCTCTATGTGTAGGCGAATACTGTTGAATTATTTGAGTCATGTTGGAGTGCTATTCTTATTTATGATATGTCCCTCAACATAATGCCCTATCTGGAAGCTGTGAATATGTCACCCAAGGGTGATGGAGATCTCCAAATAGTCAATTTCCAGAGTTGTAACTGGCACTTGCTTTAAATTGGTGTGATTATGTCCAAGCCATGAGATTTGAAAGGATGGTGCTGACATGCACAGACCCTTTCTATCGCTTTAATGCCTTTCTCCCTATCATAGATCCAAACAACATTTTATCTCTTGACTGAATATGACAGCTCTGTGATTCCTTTTTCTCTGTGAATCCAATTAATCTGTCTATGCTTCTGAGCTGTTTAATTTTTTGGCATATGCCTTTTCTTTCTTTCTTTCTTTTCTAAACAAGTTGTTTACACTCTCAGAATGTTTATCTTTAGATCTTCATGCTTGTCTGCTTTTCAGATTACTTGCCCTTTTATCCCAGCTTCCTTTTATGGGTTTACTAATGATCAGCCTCATCTCTCAGACTCTAGACTCAGACTTTGATTTAGTTTCTTCTCTCATACATGCACTGGAATTACTTGAGGTGCATTCAATAGCTCACTTAAAAGAAGGAGACAAAATAATCCTGACAAAGTCTCAACATTGATTTTGTACTCCGTAAAGGTTTACAAGAGCTTAATGTGAATGTTATGAAAACTAAGGACATCAGACAGCTAATTGTTTTGCCCAATACTCGTTAAGAAAGAGATAAAAAGAGACACAAAGAAAAGAATCAAAAGTCATTTGTAAGGATATATGAAATTTATTGATGTAGCAGTTACAGAAAGCAACTGGGCAGACATATGTCATGATTCATTCCTTTCATGAAACTCATTTACAAAAACTTTAAGTGAGATAATATAGGTAAGCTCACACACAGCAAAAGTTTACAAATCTTCACCCTCCGATATGATAGCCCTTGCTATGTATGGCTTTTGAGCACTTGGAATGTGATATGACTGAGGAACCAAATTTTAACTTTATTTAGTTTAAATTAAATAGCATGTGTGGCTAGTGGCTACTGTATTGAACAGACTAACTCTAGCATGTAAAATCCATGTGTTCAGAACTCTCCTCTACCCTTATCCTATTTATAAACGTGACGCCACTGCACAGAACAGGGCCTGTCAGTTGGCAAGATCTCAATTAATTCTTGTAACAGGGATCCAGAAAATTAATCATTATGTGTCAAACCTGAAAACAGGGGAAAATCCATCCAACTCAACAGATTTGGAGATGAAAAGCAACCGGTCTCAAAATTTGTAATAAACACAGTCACATTTTAAAGATTTCATATTTCAAGCAGAGTTAGTAACTATATAGAACTATTACACAAAAAGAATGTTAACATTATTAATGAAACCCATATCCAAGGACATGATAAAAAATACAATGGACACTACTCCAAAGGGAAAGAATTTCATTTTTGAAAAGTTATTCAGTTTAAAAACTCTTAAAGACTGATACAAGTTTTAACAAATTTCTAAACTTCATGTTTATATACGTGAGGTTAATATCAGGAGTATTTATGGAATAAATTAAAACACTGACAAGAGCCCTGATAAGGTGTTCATTCAGATCTCTCTCTATCTGCCCTGTCAACTTGATGTGAGGGTTACAAGAAGAACCTTGGTATCTCACAAAATTATTGACATCCTTTCCTAACTCTGTAAGTCAGCTGTCCCCTATGCTATTGAATCATCTTTTAAACTGATGTCAAGTGTGGATCAGAAAAGGCTGCCCCATGGTGCTTTATCTAAATACTTCTCCAATTTAAAATAATCATTTTGATCTAAACTCGAGTGTTTTTCTCTTTCTGATATCTAAGTTCACAGTTTCCACTAAAGACCCAGAGTGTGGTTGGATAAGAGATATGTACATAAAAACCTCATATTTGGCAGCTTTTATTTTTGTTAGCAATTCTTTTTCAGAATAATCATTTAATTTTTCCCCCTTAGGGAAGAAAGCATTCACTCACTCATTTATTCATGTACTTTTCACAAGACTGTAGCAAATACAAACTGTCTTTAGAACCTCTGCTGAATTCTGAGGGCACAGAAAATTGAGGGAGCCCCATCCTGCTCTGTAGTAGACCATTAAGAACAGGGGTTGGAGTATCTGGAGGAAAACCAAGTGTGACCCACCCACTCTTCATCCACTGGTGTGTCTAGTCCAGACATATATGACCTATACTGTTTTTTACCCCTCATTCATATCTTGCAAACAATGAACTACTAAAATCCTCTTGAATTTCACTGTCTCTCCATTCTGACCTCACGATATCTGACCAGGACAATTTATAGCTTACTTACAGTTTATTTTATATCATATTTCACCCACTTACAGTATGCGTGTATGCTAACATCCTTCAGTTGTGTCTAACTCTTTGCAACCCCATGGACAGTAGCCTGCCAGGTTCCTCTGTCCAGGGAATTTTCCCAGCCCAACCCAGGGATCAAACCCACATTTCTTTCATCTCCTGTATCGGCAGGTGTGTTCTTTACCACTAGCATCACCTGGGAAACTTCCACATTCTAGCCCTGGTTGTATATTTAGATTGTAATTCATATTTTCTCTTTCCTCACCTCAAAATCCTCCCAGGCTACCCTTGGAAACCTGAATACTCTGAATATTCATCAGAAGGACTAACGCTAAAGCTGAAACTCCAATGCCTTGGCCACTTGATGTGAAGAACTGACTCCTTGGAAAAGACTCAGATGCTGGGAAAGATTGAAGGCAGGAGGAGAAGGGGATGACAGAGGATGAGATGGTTGGATGGCATCACCAACTCGATGGACTTGAGTTTGAGCAAGTTCCTGGAGTTGGTGATGGAGAGGGAAGCCTGGTATGCTGCAGTACATGGGGCCCCAAAGAGTTGGACATGATTGAGCAACTGAACTGACTGACTGATCCTTGGCAAAAGTCCATGAGGTTGCAAAGAGTCAGACATGACTGAGTGACTGAGCACACAGATACATCCTTGGCAAACTAGAGCTCTAGAGCCAAACGTAGCTCATGGCTTATTGTACATTCTATGACCTAAAAATGTTTCTTACAATCCTAAAGGGAAGAGGAAAGAGGAGGGAGGGTGCAGAGAGAAGGAGGAAGAACAGGATATAATTTACAACAAAAATTTACAAATGGGAGGATCCCGGTGCAACTGCCAAAGCCTACAATATTTACCATCATCCCTTTATAGAGAAAAGAGTAATCAAAACTTACTTTGTTGCCATACAAGAACTTTCACCATTCAAGTTAAGAGTTTCAGGACTCTGATTTCAGCCTTTTTTTCCCCTTGCCGCAAAATGGAGGTAAAGTTAGTACCTATTTCATAGAATTGTTCTTATAATTAAAGAAGACAATGCATGCAAAGTATTTAACAAAGTCCTTATCCTGGGCTTCCCAGGTGGTGCAGTGGTAAAGAATCTATCTGCTAATGTAAGAAGGGCAAGAGACACAGGTTCAATCCCTGGGTTCAAGTCCTAGAGCAGGAAATGGCAAGCTGCTCCAGTATTCTTGCCTGGAAAAATTTCATGGGCAGAGGAGTCTGGCAGGGTACAGTCCATGGGGGATGCAAAAAATCGGACAGGACTGAGCTACTGAGCACAAATGCACTGCACAGATAGATCCCGCTGCTGACTCATCCCTCACACCCATCACCGAGGCTGGCTCCTAACAGTGCCTGCATCTCCCATCCCTGTGCATTTGCACACCTAGCTCCTTCTGTGTCAAAAACATTCCTATACCTCATGCTGCTGGAAGTATCTACACAGCTTTCCAGTTTCTGCTCAAATACCACTTCCTGTTCCTAGCCTCAATACTTGTCTCCATTTGCCCCTAATTTCCCTGCGATCACTCCATACTGCTTGACCATTCCTTCTAGAAATAAACCTATCGGTGCACTTGCCTCTTCCAGACTAACCACTTGACTTTTGACTTCTTTATGTTAGAAAGTGTCTGTTTATCTTGTGTGCTGAATGCTAATCTGACATACTATAAATTTAATCCCCCCCATAAATATTTATTTACTTAACACATTGAGGGGAGGCAACACTGGATTTTAAATCTGTTTGAGAATTATCCATTCTTCTTATCAGTTGTCGCATTCATTCCGTCTCCAGGGCTGGCTAAAATGTCACTGATTAAGGACATGATAAAAAGCCCAGTAATCCTTTATGCTAGCTTTCAGAAGGTTTTCTCTTCATTTGGCTATAAATTGGCATTTACCCCTTTGTGAATATTTTTTTCTGAAAAGAGAATAAGAATTTCCTGGCTTGGTAATGTTCATCTTCTGAGCAATTCACTACATAAAACCAATGAAGCTGTCCAATTGTGTTAGGCACTAATTTTTTACTTCCCTGCTTAGGTAATAAAACACAACCGTGCGAGCATTGGAGTCTAATAAGGACACACCTTGGTAGTTGTTAGGAATATGAGTAAGCGTTAACTGCCTTTAACAACTCTGAGTTGTCATTATCAGATTGAAAAAATTCCCAGGGTGAATTATGGTTATGAAAAATAATTTAACTGACAAAAGACATAAAAATAATATATTTAAATAAAATTTCTTATAAATGAAGACTATCATCATGCATGGATAATAAAGTCCTTTAAAGGTTTTAAGAAGAATATTGTCTTGAGAAAGTTGAAAACTTTCAAGAACAGCAATAAAAAGTACATAGAGACCAGGACCATACCATACTGTATCTTGGGGACTTATTTAGACTTAGAGAAAGTCAAGGTTTTACTACCTGTCTGCCTTCAAAGAACCTTGAAGTAGTAATTCTCAGGCCTTTGGGTGAAATCCTAGAGGATCATCAGTAAATATTCTTTCTCTAGTCTGCCTCTTGCCCTTCTCACCAACTAGTCAGGACTTTCTGGTGAGTTATATTCTGTGCTAAGTTGCTTCAGTCATATCCAACTCTGTGTGACTCCATGGACTGTACTCTGCCAGGCTCCGCTGTCCATGGGATTCTCCAGGGAAGAATACTGGAGTGAGTTGCCATTTCCTTCTCCGGGAGATCTTCCCAACCCAAGGATCAGGGGATCTTCCTGACCCAGGGATTGAACCCTCGTCCCTTTATGTCTCTGGCATTGGCAGGCAGGTTTTTTTACCACTAGTGCCACCTAAGAAGCCTGAGGTTACACTCCAAGATTCCCAAGTAAGGCTTCTCCAAGACTGACACTCAATGACTAGAATATCTTGAAAGAAGAGCAAGAAAGCCTCAGATCAGGACATATGCATACTTTGGTTATTGATAGCTGATATGTAAAGTAGTTTTTTGGTAACATTTTTATTTGATGTGCAGTAAACAAGGTCATTTTCCCTCGAATGTCCCATAGAGGATAGGAACTGAATTTCATTAAGGTCTTATTCAGAGACAATTTGCATAACAAGTATCAACATCTATTTTATACAAAGTGGCAAAGCTGTTTACTAACCAAATTGCTGATCCCTGTCTTCCTGACACTTCCTTTGGAATTAGTAGTTAAACGTTATTAGCATATTCCATCATTTCAACTCACAATAATGAAAATTTTATATGGTTGGAACTACATTATTACAATAAAGTCAAATTAATAGATGGTCAATTCAACATTGTGTAAGTATAACAATTTTTCTCCTTGGTCTCCTTTAAAAACTAACTGACCTTGATGTAGGAGTTAATGACTTTTACTATAAACAGGAAAGGGGAATAAAAAAAGAGACGGTCATATAATTAAAAGCAAAAAGTGCGGAAGAGCTTCTGTAAAAATCCTGACTCAGAATGAATTTAGAGAAGAAATTGGCAACCCACTCCAGTATTCTTGCCTGGGAAATCCCATGGATAGAGGAGCCTGGTAGGCTACAGTCCATGGGGTCACAAAGAGTCAGACCTGACTAAGCAACTAAACAGCAACTATATAAGGAATTGGTTATTGTTCACCAGTTCACATGGAGTACACCAACTTTTGCCTATGATCTGATTCTTAGTTACTTATTTTACAAATGAAATCCCAGATTTCTACCCATACACCATGTTTTCTTTCAGATTCTCAATCCTGGTAAAAATAATAGAGACCTTTATTGTAAAGTTTTAGTATTGTAAAGTATTAGGTGTGGCATAAATGACAGTGTATTAGAGGAAGCACAGTTTCAGTAAATAAGTACAGAGGAGGATCTGCATCTCCTGACATATTTTATTTCGGAACACAGAGTATATTTTTAAACATAAGAACATTCTCTTCAGTTTTATATCTTACACATAGATTTCCAAGCTAATAAATAAGTGTTTCTATTCTGTATATGTAACTAAAGTGTCTCAAGAATATTTCAGAGACTCTCTGGGCTAGAAGTTAGAAAGGTAAATAAATAAGACGATTAAACTCCTGTTTCATGAGAGAAAGACATTGGATCACCGCACTGATTCCATGGGAAGAAAAAGCAGGGGGAGGAGTGGAATAATGGGAGAGAGTAGGGGGACTTAAAAGGTGGGGGGGATACTATATATATAAGTGAAAGTGGAAGTGAAGTCGCTCAGTTGCGTTTGACTCTTTGTGACCAGGCTCCTCCATCCATGGAATTTCCCCGGCAAGAATACTGGGGTGGGTTGCCATTTCCTTCTCCAGAGGATCTTCCCAACCCAGGGATTGAACCTGGGTCTCCCGCATTGCAGGCAGACTCTTTGCCATCCAAGCCACCAGGGAAGCCCCTATAAATAAGTGCATGTGTGTGTGTGTGTGTGTGTGTGTGTGTATGTATATATATATATATATATATATATATATATATATATATATAAAGGTATGTGTGTGTGGGCTAAGTCGCCATGAACTATAGCCTACCAGACCCCTCTGCCCATGGGATTCTCCAGGCAAGAAAACTGAAGTGAGTTGACATGCCTTCCTCTAGGGGATCTTCCCAAAACAGGGATCAAACCCACGTCTCTTATGTCTCCACATTGGCAGGCAAGTTCTTTACCGCTAGCACCACCTAGGAAGCCGGTAATGATGAAGATGTCACCAGGCAATCGTGATTGTTGGCTTGACTACTGCACTGCAAGGACAAAGAGTGGTCATGTGCACCCTGAAAGCTAAGGACTGCGTGACTGACTCACCACAAAGCCTGCTCTTTCCGGAGGGTGTAGCAGCCCACTCCTTCCCTACTCAAGTCTCAGATCCCAGAGCACATCAAAGGTCCCCTCACCCACCTTCCTGAGGCCCACCTGGAGGCGGCACTGGGAGGGACTCTCTCATCCTCCCCACTCTGCTCTGTATTTCCCTCAGTTCAGCTGGACAAGGAGAGGAGGGCTGTTTCCCCGGGTCTGCCTCAGCCTTAGCCCAGGAAAGAGCCCCTGTCCCAGCTCCGACCCAACTCTTAAGGTTACTATAGCAACCCTCAGGTTTATTCGCTGGGGCTTCAAGTTTATCCTTTTTGACTCTGGCCAAGCAGAGCCCAACCTTTTCTCCTGACATGTGTTCCTTTATTGCCAGTTTCATTTAGACCTGAAAGAGGGAGAACCCGTGAGAACAGAGAAGCAGCTCCCTTCAAACATGCACCCTTCGTTTCTTCTGACAGTGGAGAGGTGGAACAGCTGACTGGTAAGACACATGAAGCAGAAACCCTAGCCTGCCACCAGGAGTGAGGTGGCCTCTGCCACCATCCCTGGCACATGCCAGCCTGCCATCCCTGGGCTAGAACTGCTCATCCACGTAACAGTTCCACTTCTCCCGGCATCTTCTGGAGGATGGTCTCTTCCCTGACCCCACAGAGAAATCTAGCAGGTGTTCAGGGGCTTTGTCAGAGCAGATGCTGCCTGCGTCTGTCCCTTGAATGCACAGCCTTGATAGGGACTTGATTGGCCAATCTCACGTGGTCACCAGCAACCACTGGCCACGTGCTCCATACGTCCCAGTGCCAGATCATGAAGAGACTCTGGAACCAGAGATGCTGCTTAATTATTGCACAGGAACTCTGAAGACTCTTCATTGAGGAGGAGGATACGAAAAGCCCAGCAAGGTGTGGATGCACACCCTGTTGTATAAGCGCAACAGCACTGGAGCAGAGACCTGGATGTAGGCTGCAACTCCACGGCACATCTTTGGACTGCTTGCAAAGAGACCATTTTCTCTGTCGAAGGACACACTGCTATTTTAAAGTAAATAACCAACAAGGACCTACTGTAAAACATAGAGAACACTGCTCAATATTCTGTAATAACCAAATGGGAAAAGAACTTTAAAAAAGAACCAATATGTATATATTTATAACTGAATCACCTTGGTGTATACCTGAAGCTATCATGACATGGTTGATCAATTATGCTCCAGGAAAAAAAATAATGAAGTATGATCCACAATCCAATCACACTGGCATAGGTTGGGATTTGATTGGAAATACAGAATCTCAGGCCCCCCTCCCTTAACTTCTGAGTCAGCATTTGCATTATAGCAAGCTCTCTGTGTGATTCTCATTCACGGTAGAGTTTGAGAAGACCCATTCTATTCCACACATCAACGTAACCTTCCAGGAACCAAGAACCACAGCCCACTGTGTCAAAAAACTCAGAGCTGAAACCTCTTCTAATGCTCAGAAAATTGCAATGATCACTGAAGCTTCCCACGTGCATGTCTTGGAGGGAGGGTAGAAAGCAAATTTAGTGTTACTGCTGAACAGCAAAAAAGCCCGTGGAGGCTCCTGAGCACTTACTGTGTTTGCTCCTGAGAAGAAGGACACTCCTCTGTCCAGTCTGGAAGAATGCACTGCCTCTTTGCTCCTATAAACCTCACCTGTCTTCATTTTAGAGCTACAGCTACTGCAATAATTATAAAAGATTTCCAGCAGCCCTTTTGTCCCAGGAGCGCAGATAGAGAAAAGACAAGGAGATAATACAATAAACCTAAGATAAAGGAGAATGTCATAAATTGCAATATGTGAAAGCCTCCCATGTGGCTATCATCAGGTAGCTTCTTTTTTCTGCCTTCTGTCAGATTTATTGCTGGCTAATTACATTATCTGATCCAATTTGCCTCCTTATAAAATGTCAAGCTTGAATTATTGTTATTTTTTAAATTTTCTTTTATTTTTTTTAATTTTCTAAGTGCATTTTATTTCCATTAGTAGGTATATGTGAATGCATATTGTGTTGTATTATGTATGTGCCATTTTTATTATCTATCGAGATCTCTCTGGTCCTACTTGAAAAATAAAGAAGTTCCGATGAGATCAGTTCTTAATCCTGACTGCATATTAGAAACATCTTTTTATCTGAAAAAATATACTAATGCCTGGGCTATGGCCAAGATAATTCACATTTGAACCTCTAGGGGTGGGGAGTCAGGCATAAGTACTTTAAAAAATTTCCCTGGTGATTCCATCGTATAACCAGATGGAGACTAGATGTGACTAGACCATGCCAAGTTTTTAAGCATAGAAAATTTGTTTGTTTGATATTTGCTACGGAATTGCCTGTTGTGGAAGAGCCGCTTGTCTGATTAAAACCAAGCTGAAGTATTTTTCGATTGACATGCTCACACTTCCTACACCTCAGGAGCACTTTGGTCTAACTCCAAAGCTCCATAGAAATTGTTTAGAAACCATGCGAGATTTACTATTGACATTTTCTGAGATGTAAACTTCTGTTACTTTAAACTCCATTTTTAAAAAAAGCTGGGATTTCCCTGGTGGTCCAGTGGTTAAGAATTCTCCTGCCAATGTAGGGGACAAGGGTTCAATCCCTGGTCCAGGAAGATCCCTCATGCCACAGATCAGTTAAGCCCCTGCACCACAACTTCTGAGGCTGCATCCCAATCAACAAGAGAAGTCACTGCATATTAGAAACAATGAGAAGTTTGCGCCTCCAATGATGAATAGTTCCCACTCACAACTAGAGAAAGTCTGTATTCAGCACTGATGATTCAGTGCAGCAAAAAATGCAGCATGCTTGGGGCTGGTGCATGGGGATGACCCAGAGAGATGTTGTGGGGAGGGAGGTGGGAGGGGGGTTCATGTTTGGGAATGCATGTAAGAATTAAAGATTTTAAAATTTAAAAAATAAAAAACTAAAAAAAAAAAATTAAAAAATTAAAAAATAAAAATAAAATAAAATAATAATAATAAATAGATTTTTAAAATGTGTTTAAAAAGCTGAGAGAACATGTAAAAGACATATATGATATTCAAATCTTGATTTTAACATTAAGGTGAACTGTATCTTCCCTGGTGGCTCAGATGGTAAAGAATCCACCTGCAATGGAGGAGACCTAAGTGCCATCCCTGGGTTGGGAAGATCCCCCGGAGAAGGGAACTGCTACCCACTCCAGTATTCTGGCCTGGAGAATTCCATGGACAGAGGAGCCTGGCCGGCTACAATCCACAGTGTTGCAAAGTGTCTGACAAGACTGAGAGGCTTTCACTTTCACTTTCACATTTTTTATATTTATTTTCTTTAATTTAAAAGGTTTATCTAAATGACTTAACATCACAAGAGGTGGCTATCAGTTTTGTGTGTATGTAAATTAGATAGATTTAAGTGTGGTTATTTAATGGTGCTCTAAGAAATATATGTCAATACCTTAAGGATGACAAATGGTTGGCAATGCCATCACTCTTTTGTTATCATATTCTAGACATGGTTGCAGACATAAGGTACATCTTTGATGAAAGTAGGCTATTTATCACACATTCCAAAGTACTAAGGCACACATTTTTCAGCAAGGCATGTTTCTCTAAAGGCATCATTGCTAAGTGACCATCTTTTCAACTTATCCTCCTTATGGGAGAATATTTTAAAGATCTTCAGAAGTAGGCCTGCCAGTCTGATTCATTTTCAGAATTTTCAAACTCAGAGTTGATTAAAGACATGAAAGGCTTCTCTGACTAATAAGCTGTTCGATTTATGCACCTGAAAGACAAAAATAAAACCCAAATCCAACAAAAGTGTAATGACTAATTTGCCAAGAAATATAAAGCCTGCTTAATCTTTCAAACATAGGAAGAAACATTATTAGATCAAACTTTTAAGGAAGATAGAGGAGCTGACTCAAATGTTCTTTGAGTCATACTTTTACCTAGTTAATTAATTCAGATTTCTATCTTCAAAGACATTTTAAGAAGAACTCAAGTCATAGTTTTGGAATTGTCATATAAATTACAATTCCTCACAGGTTTCAAATGCTTGCTTATAGAAATGCTGTGTTGAGATGAAATAGATTTATCTAAATTTATCTCTAATTCAGACTTAGTCCTTCAGAAATTATGACCCCTTGCACAATAAATTGCCTGAAATGAGTTAGTTTTAATCCTCTATGTTCTAGTAAACAGGGATATCACCTTTAAATCATTTATTGTTCAGTTTATATAGGAAAATAAGGAGCAAACAGATTACTCAATGTCTTGCCAGAAAGGTCATGTTTTCTCAGAAAATGAAATATGAGTATAAAGCACATGCAACCTGGGTTTCTGATTTGATTGACTTCCCAGACCTAGGTCACCATACTTTCATGCAACTATATTTCATTTGTATCACAGATATACTTAGCTTCCCAGGAAGTATGATAGTTTTAGAACTTGTTTTTGGTTTGTGCTTACTTTTAAAACTAATTAAAGCTAAAATAAGTTTCTTCTTCAGTAATACTTTGCTTTATCAGGATTGTAAATGTAAATAACATCTGTCTGAATTCAGTTCCTTATTAAAACTCGGCATCAGTAAGATATTAAATATTGTCATTTGTTGTTGTTTTCCAGTCACTGAATCTTGTCCAACTCCTTGCGACCCTGTGGACTGCAGCACGTTAGGCTCCCCTGTCCTTCACTGTCTCCTGGAGTTTGCTTGAATTCATGTCCATTGAGTCAGTGATGCTATCTAACCATCTCATCCTTTGTCGTCTCCTTCTGCTTTTTTCTTCAATCTTTCCCAGCATCAGGGTCTTTTCCAGTGAGTCAGTTCTTCACATCAGGTGACCAAAGTATTGGAGCTTCTGTTTCAGCATCAGTCCTTCTAATGAATATTCAGAGTTGATTTCTTTAGGACTGAGCAATTTGATCTCCTTGCTGTCCAAGGGACTCTCAAGAGTCTTCTCCAGCACTGCAATTCAAAAGCATCAATTCTTTGGTGCTCAGCCTTCTTTATGATTCAGCTCTCACATCCGTACATGACTACTGGGAAATCCTAACCCTGTATCAAATACTCAAGATGGAAAACTTGTAGTTCTGCTCTTCACCTGCTTACCTGTTATAAATTTGAAAAATTATTTATATAAATGCTTTCAATATTTTAGCAAACTGAAGAATGCATACGCTCGGTTTATTTACATAATATTGTGTCCATGTCCTATTAGAGGATTGCTCTCTTTTACTTATTTATTTATTTATTATGTTATACAAATCCAAAGTGCTTGGTGCTTGCTGGGTTGCTTCAGTCAAGTCTTTTTGTGACGCTATGGACTATAGCCTGCCAGGTTCCTCTGTCCAGGCAAGAATACTAGAGTTGGTTACCATGCCCTTTTCCAGGGGATCTTCCCAACTTAGGGATGGAACCTGAGTCTCCTATGTCTCCGGCATTGGCAGGTGGGTTCTTTACTGCTAGAACCACCTGAGAAGTCCATTATGTACCTTATCAGACAATAAGTCAGGGGGTGCATTTATAAGTGCAGATAATGACAAGGATGGGATAGGGAGCTCTGTGATGAGACTTGAAATTAAAAAAACTTCTGTTCTAATAATATTTGTTCTAATACCACCTGTTAGAAGTCTTTATATCATGAAATAACTGTAACATAGATCACTGAAGTAACTGAAGATTGCAGATTTCCTTTTAACTCACTTATATATGCTTTGAATTTCTTCTTCCAATTATATGTATCTTCTAATTGTACACATCTTTTACATGCACTCTTAGAAATTCCCACCTATTGAAAAAAGTTTTGAGACATTTTCACCAAGGTAATTTTTGCCTGCATTTTACAATTTTATAATTGTAAATATACATTTCTTATCATTTGAATGCAACTTTACTTCATGTTTTCTAGTTTCTTATTTTCCTAGAAAACAATTGAGCATTCCAATGATAAAAATTACTTTGGACCCAATTGCAAAATTTATTTATTACAGGAACTGCAAGGTTCCATACTGCTTTCAGAATGACTAAAATATTGTATCATATTTAATGTTAGTTATATTTCTGCTAGAATATCTCATTTAAGATGCCTTTGTGAATCTTCATATTCTCCCACTCTCCTCCCAGGTGCAGTAAGTGCCTTTCCTATGCCTTCTCATTACTGTCCATCACCTAATGTCTATGCGTTAATTTCTGGTTACTTCCCAGGATACTAAAGTCTGTCTGAAGCTAAGCTCTATGCTTTTTTTTTTTTTCATTGTTATTCACAGCACATAGGAGTATGTGTGTTGCATAAAAATGATGGTGTATATTTGTTATATAAATGAATTACTTGAAAATACACATTGAATCGTAGTACCTAATCTTATAGTTACGTGCCATTATTAACTGAGTTGTAAACCACTGTGTGTTTTTATAATGGAAAAGTACTTTGTAAAAGTTTAGAAAAGCAAATGAAAAACAACAAGAATTTGCAGAATACTACTGAGATAGAAGTCATGACTTTTAACTTCCAGCAAAGGATGTGAAAACTAGACTGAATATTTCTGTATTTTAAAAAGCCATTGTGGCTTCATAATTCCACACATGAAAGCACTGGAATGAGATAGGAAAGTGCAAGCAAAGCAGCCATAAATATCTCCACTGGGTTTCACCCCTAGTCCACACCTTGCATCTTGACACATGTCCGGGCATGCATCAGTAGTCGCGCTCATTTCTAAACAGGACATTTTCTGCTGACACATACTTTGAATCAGTGTGCATTATTCTCCCCATGACAATATACTCTGGCAACATGAAGTCAAACGCATTTGACTGCATCCTAACAACAATGAGAAATATCCCATGTAACACTTACATGTGTAAATTTATTTCATATAATTTCTTAGTGATAGGGTTTTCCCTTTTACTTCTGCAATTCAACGAAATTCTTTACAATGCAGAATTTCAAGGTGATAGAAAAACAAGACACTGTAAGCAATATATAGTATACATTCTATAGCAGTATTATCTAAATATGATTTGAGATAGCTAATAGCAATAGTGTGTCTCTGTGATGTTCCTACATGTGGTATACTGAGGTGATACATTTCACACCCATATTTTAATGAGAAAGTGTCTAGAAAGCTCCTGAGTCATGACACTCTAGCTTAAACTGGAGCAATTAAATTTGAATTTTCATGTAGTTCAAGAAATTCTCAAAAAAAAAAAATTTCTCAACCAGTAATTAGATGATGAAGTTTTACTTAATCCCTGTATGGATATCAGATAATAATACCGCTTAAGTACCCTACATTAATATTTAAAATATGATGAATCAGCTGACAAGTTTTTAGAAAACTAAATACACTCTTAACCTACGATCCACAAGTGGACTCTTTGACATATAACCAAATGAGTGAAAACATGTATCTCCATAAGAACCTACACATGATGTTTATAGCATCTTTATTCAAAATTGCCAAAACCTGGAAGAAACCAAGATGCCCTTCAGTAGGTGAATGGATGAACTAACTCTGGTACATTCAGGCAACGGTGTATTATTCAGTGTTAAAAAGAAATGAACTATCAAGCCTTAAAAAGACACAGAAAAGCCTTAAGTGTATATTACTAAAAGCAAGAACCCAAACTAAAAAGTGTACTGTATGAATCCAGGACTGTGACATTCTGGAAAAGGCAAAACTGAAAGGATAATGGATTTCCAGTGATTTGATGTGAGGGCAGGATGGATAAAAGGAGTACAGGGGACCTTTAGGGCAGTCAGACTACTCTGTTAGATATCGTAATGGTGGAAACATGTCATTATTCATTTATATCCATAGAATATACACCACTTGGAGAAGGAAATGGCAAGCCACTCCAGTATTCTTATCCAGAGAATCCCATGGACAGAGGCGCCTGGTGGGCTACAGTCCATGGGGTCACAAAATAATCGGACCCAACTAACACACAATATACACCACTAAGAATGAACACTGATGTAACCATGGAATTTGGTTGACAGCCCTATGTCAATGTTGATTCATCCATTGTAAAAACAGTACCACTCCAGAGCAGGATGTAGGATGTTAGTGGTGGGAGGGGACTGTGTGTAATTTGTTGAGTGTGTGGGGAGGATGTTACGGGAACTCTGTGTACTTTCTAGTCAATTTTGCTGAAACTCCAAAACTGCCCTAAAAAAATTAAGTCTATAAAAATAGAATATGCTTCTAAATTGATGCACTTTGGTTAGTTCTAATAACCTTGAAGACCCGCTTTGAATTTTGTATATTGGTGTCTATCCATTTAACTGTAAATTTAATTAAAAAGGAAAGGGACAAAATTATCCTATGCAAAATATTCTATATAATATTAATTCATCTTTTTCTCTCTTTACTAATAAAACTGATTCTGTTCAGTACAGCAACCTATCCATTGAAGAATGACATTGGATGTTTGTATTTTGTAATTACAATCATCAGAAATATATGGAAGACGCCTGTGAATTTGTCCTTTTTTTCTTTTGTGAAATATGTGTTATACTTTTTCCTTGTTTTTCCCCATTTTTCTTGCTGAAACATGAACATGGTAGTCAGTTATGGTGGCTGCAGCAGGCATATTGTTACTTTTAAGAAAAATCCAAGCAAGGCTCAGCGTTCTCAGCTTTGCCCACTTCTAGACTTCTAGCTTCATAAAGGAAAACAAATAAACAAGGACTTCTAATCTGTTGTTGGAATTGACAATGTTTCTGTTACCACAGCCAAAGTAAGCCTAACTATTCAGAGAACCAGCATAAAATGCCAAAAATAATAATTGACAACTGGTTCTAGTTGATAAGAAATGCTTAATATTAGTGAATTAGTGAAAGTCACTTGGTCGTGTCCAACTCTTTGCAACTCCATGGACTTCTCCAGTCTATGGAATTCTCCAGGCCAGCATACTGGAGTGGGTAGCCTTTCCCTTCTCCAGGGAATCTTCCCAACCCAGGGATCAAACCCCAGTCTCCCACACTGCAGGCAGATTCTTTACCAGCTGAGCCACAAGGAACACTTGGGCGATTAGAATATGGGGCATTTTTGTCATTCTGGAGATTGTCTTCTTTCTCTTCTGCCATGGAATTCCATTAAGTTTAACACAGAATGAATATCATAAATCATTATAGAATGGCCTATAAAAAGTTTTTGTTTCCTTTTAAGGTAGCTTTCTTCATTTCTAAAGTCTCTGTTTTACTTATACAAGTGCCACAACCCCATATTATTAACAATTGTCTTTACTAGGATGAGAATGAAAGACCTTCTGGGAGATAAAAAGGTGATAAGACTGAGTATCTGCCCAAAGGCTTGTAATCTAGATGGAAGGCGAAAGCATATGCAAAGAGATAAATGCCATGCAAATGTGAAGCAAAAAGATTTTTTCCATTGAGAAAGAATGAAAAAGGAAAGGAAACAGAAGAATACAGCTTGAGTGAAAGATGCCTTTAAACCAGAAATACAAATTGATGCAAATCTGAAGAGATGTTTGAATAGAAACTCAAGGCATTAGGACTTTATTTGAAAGGCAGAAAAGATATTAGTGTGTTTGCTTGAGGAAGTCTTACAGAGGGCAGCCAATGAAATGCGTAGAGACAGATGAGAGGTGTTTTGGGAAGTGAGAATTGACAGAAGTTGGGGAACCACATTCACAATCACTGAATTGTCTCCTTATAGTTTGCTTGCTGTCTATTATAGAAAGTTCAACTCTGAGGGAAAATTGCGAGGCAGGGAGATGGTGGGGTGAGAAAACAGGAGAAAAGTATAAGTAAATCTAGTTTCTTTTGTTTTGTTTTTTAGATTTTAAAATTTATTTTTAATTGAAGGATAATTGCTTTAAAATGTTGTGTTGGTCTCTGCCATACTTCAGTATGAATCAGTCACAGTTATGCATATGTCCACTCTGTCTTGACCTTCCCTCTGAAGCTAGCTTCTTGATATTTATTTTTCTGTAACAATTTTTGTTTCTTTCCCAATGATGAAATTTTCAAAGGAATCTGTAAAGATTTTTTTTTTTTTTCTTTCACCATGCCACGAAGAAGATAAAGAATTTTTGCATGGAATGTGAAATAGAATACTCAGTTATTTTTACTTCAATCCAAGTTACAAAAGAGCGGATAAATATGTAGCTAAAGATCTATAGAAATGACAGGCAGAATTGTTTTGGAGAAAATAACAGAAAGGTTATTTCTAGCTGGGACAGCAGCTGCCTGGTGTCATTTTTGAACAGATGTAGAGAATTTGGGAGCAGAGAAGTTATGGAATGGTTGTTTGAAGATTTTGTTAAAGTTTTTCAAAGATTTATGGGTGTTTGCCACAATGTTGTCAGTATACCTGAAAAAGTAGGAAATATTTTATTCTGGTTGAGAATTTTTAAAAAAAATGGAGCAGTAAAAACAGTAAATTTAACTTCAAGAAGAGGATGGTAGTTTAGTATCTTCATCTTTTGTTATTTCCTTTTTCATCGAATTAATTGCTAGTGCCTCTTATCCAATAGCATGGTGTAAATGAGGCAATATTTGCATGCATCTGGAGAGAATTTATAAGAAAAAGAGATTTATTATAAGAAATTGGCTCAAGTGATTATGCAGGTGGAGAAGTTCAAGATCTGCCATCTGTAAGCTGGAGAACTAGGGAAATCAGTGATGTCTGAGGTATTGTTATGCTTATTGTAAGTGCTGCTGAAACTAGTGAACTACACAAGATCTCTGCAGCCTCAAGGTTCTCATGAAGTAAATGAGAATCCCAATACCGATAGCACAGGACTGTGTGAGTAGTGAGCATAAGGCCAAGTACTGACTGCATATGGCTTCCATTCATTCATTGCTTCTAAGCAAAGTTACTATGACTACATTTTTCAAATTAGTGAAGTATTGGCTAATGTTTCTTTTGTCCTTTGACCCATTTAACATGGGTCTATTATTTTCTTCTGACCCGTATAATATGGGTCTATTGTAATATCTACTGAGGCAGGTTTTTAAAAACTCCTTGTACTCACTAAAATGTTTGTGTATTTTGTGTGTTTGCTTTCACTCATTTCTATATCTCAAATGTCTATTAGGGTAAGCGTTCTGGTGGCTCAGATGATAAAGTGTCTGCCTCCAATGTGGGAGACCCGGGTTCGACCCCTGGGTTGGGAATATAACCTTGGAGAAGGAAATGGCAATCCACTCCAGTATTACTGCCCAGAAAATCCCATGGACAGAGGAGCCTGGTAGGCTACAGTCCACGGGATCGCAAAGAGTGGGACACGACTGAGCAACTTCACTTTCTTTCAGAACATTATTGAAGGAGGGAAGGAGAGATGGTAGGAAAGAGTCAACTCATACACACAAACTAGTCCAACTATAGAAAAGTAAAATTGGTGAGAGGCTAGGACAGTCTCTAAGGAAAACTAGAGACTGGAGCTATGCTGTGTAACAAGAAAAAGGAGGTGCACTAGTTAGAGGTCAAACCAGAGAACCTGGGTATTTTGCCAGAGTCTAGTCTTAGACACTTTTGGACTCAGTTTCTTCATCTTGTAAAGGAAGGATATTTTTAATTCTTTAAAGAACTAATTTTTGTTGATATAATGCGATGACCTGATAGACCATCATGTGTGGCTTATCACTGACCCATACTCTCTGTGACAGCAGAGGACATCGTCCTCTGGTTTATAACTGGGCTGCTGCCCTCATGTTTCACGCAACAGCTAGCCCACAGTTGGAATTCTATAAGCATTTGTTACACTGCGAAAGAAAAAAGTGGGGTGATTGGTAATCTGTTCTCCCTTAAGAAGACATAAACGCACCCAAGCAGAGTGAAGGAGATTTAGAGAAAAATAGAACTTCCCATATATTTCCGTTGTTATCGCTTGAATCCATAAGCTCAGGAGAAAGACAAAGAGGACCACCCCTTTTTCAATTTATCATTTGCCAGGTTTTCCCACTCAGGTTATCTCGGTGAGGAGAGAAGCAAAGATGCATCCTGTTTTTAAATAAAGACTGCTACTGACTGGTTCTTCTCTTAATTGTAGACAAAGGCATGGCAGATGGGATCACAGAGAGAACTTAAATATTTAGACTCATGCTTAAAATTTAAATTAATCATTCATTCAAGAAGCACTTAACGCCAAATGTATCTAGGCAGTGTGTCAGCATGTGGAATAAAGATATGAAGGAGAAAAGAGAGAGGAAAAAACATCAAGATCACAGCCCCACGTCCTCAAGAAATTCATTGTCCAGCAGGGAAAACAAATAACTAAACAGGCAAGCACAAGCAAATATGATTCAAAGCAGAGGTTGCACAGGGCCTGAGAGAAGGGGAAATTAACACTGCCTTGGGCATTTCATTTATTAACCTACTTCTAAAGTTTATTTCCTCGTGAGTGATTTTAAAAGCACCATGCTTCCTAGGTACAATTAAATTCAATTTAAAATGCATTAAGTGACATTCTGTGAAAAACACTTTACAAATAGCTCAGCTCCAGGAAACATGCTGATCTTTGAAATGCGGCTCTTATTCCAAAGGGCTTGGGGCTATCATTAGCACAAACATCTTACACACTTGTAAGTGTATCTCTGGATGTGAAATGTAATGTCACCAGCTATAGGCAGCAGAGCAATTTAGAGTGGGGACAGAGTAACATGATCCAAAGGGGTTTCAAGGGGCTGGGGGTTGATTCCGGATGTCAAGTGTGGGATGAGACAGTATTTCTGTGGCTAACATGTAAATGGGCATTAAATGATTAACTAGATGGTCCAAACTGCCCTCGCCAGGCTTAGGGAGAAAAAAATCTAATACCGTCGCACAGAGGGGATCATTGGGACACAGTTACTGTGTAATGGGGAATGTTTTTCAAGCTGTTCTCTATCTGAAAACTGCTTTCTGGCCAAAAGAGAGTGGGATGTAATTACTTCCAACATCACTTAACAGTGATGATCAGAGGGAAAGAACAATAGAGCAAAGAGCTGAGCACTGCACAAATAGAAATGGGCTTTCTTTTTTCTTCCTGAAAAATACAAGGAGAAATGAGAAAGGGCGTTACTGAAGGACTACAAGCTGGATTTACATTTGCATGGATTTGCATAGTAGCTACTAGACACAAGGGAAACCAGTATTTTTTAAATGAACGGCATAAATACTTTGAACTTTGAGACAGAAGACAGAATGAGGAACTGAAAATTCTCTAAAATTAATCACCACAGCCCAGAACCATGGCAGGCATACTACAAGGAAAGCAAGCACTACCACCCCTGGTCTGAGAATTCCCTTTAGTCTTTTTCCAAAAGTTACGAAAACTAGACTTGGAATTGAGTTCAAAAGAGTGAAAAATTTGAGTATCACTGGGCTGAAATGAGAAAATAATTACAGAATGTCCTCACTTTCAGTATTTCAAGGGCACTTGAAGTAAGCCCAGGAGCCAGTTAGACATTCTGTCTGAATAAGATGGACAGAGCTTGAAAATAACCAGGCAGAACCATAGCCAATTGGCTGCCTCTTTTTAGAGACTCCACGGGTAGACTGCAAGACTGTAAATCTGTTATCTTTATAAAACTAGCTGTGTCTTCTTTACACATTTTTTTTTTTTTGCTTCTGTATTTTCAGTCTTTAATTTGAACTTCTAATGGACCCTAAAAACTGGATATTTAAGATTTTTCATATACAAATGTGAGAGCTGGACCACAAAGAAGGCTGAGTGCTGAAGAATTGATTCTTTCTAAATGTGGTGCTGGAGAAGACTCTTTAGAGTTCCTGGGACCGCAAGGAGATCAAACCAGTCCATCCTAAAGGAAATCAACCCTGAATATTCATTGGAAGGAGTAATGCTGAAGCTGAAGGTCCAATACTTTGGCCACCTGATGGGAAGAGCTGGCTCATTTGAAAAGGCTCTGATGCTGGGAAAGATTGAGGGCAGGAGAAGAGGGTGACAGAGGATGAGATGGTTGGATGGCATCACCGACTCAATGGACATGAATTTGAGCAAACTCCAGGAGATGGTGGAGGACAGAGGAGCCTGGTATGCTGTAGTCCATCATGCCACAAAGAGTTGGACACAGCTTAGTGACTAAACAACAAGTTCCCTTTAGAAATAGCTCTAAAGTCTTAGTATCCTAGGAAGCAAACCTAAACCTAAACCAGAGGGAATTCTTGTAAACAAATTGGGGAAAGAGAAAGTGAAAGATAGCAAGTTACAAATTGGCCCCTTGGACTTGTGCTGATTCTGTATCTGCCCTTACAAAAGCCCATAAAATGTTCCTGTCCCCAGCATTCCCAGCCACTCCTGGTTTGGCACTGCCCAACTGGAATCAAAATTTGCTCAAATAAATTCTACAATATTTTAATGTTCCTGATTGTATCTTATAACAGATTATTGTATTTTTTCTTAAATATATTATGGCATATTTTTCTACTAGCAACTCTAACTATATAGCAATTCAATTAAAATGTACCAGTCATATGAATATTTAGCATATTGTAGTGAATATAATTCTCAGTATGTGATAGAAAAAAGAGATGAAATATCAGTTTTACTATCAGCCACCGTTGCTGTAAAAGCAAACGTTACCTTCTCTAGATACACTGCAGTTTGTGGGTGTGGGAATTGAGACAGTGTATACTGAGACAGTTAATAGCTTTGGAAGCTGCTACAATGAAGAGTCCATTTCTCAAAAGTGAGTAGATGCTTCAGCTACAAGATATCCATGACCACCCTCTCAATCTCCTGTTGCAACCCACATACTTTGTACTATGGGTAATTTAGCAGTGTGATTAGACACAGTTTTTTACTGACTGCTTTTGCATTTTGTAACATATGGATTAATTATCTAGAAATTCATAATAACTAATTCAGAATTTTCAATAAATAGCAGAGATACAATTTATTTCAACTTTGTTCTGTACTACTTTATCAAAATTAATTTTTTCTATTATCCATTTGCAGATACTTCATTTAGTTTTCTAATGCATTGAAAAAATATATGCAAGCTTTATTTAAAGTCTGTTCAAATAGAAGATTTTATTGCTCATAATTCAAGGAATAAAAATAAACTTCATACTACTTTTGACCAAATTATAATTACATATTTACAATTTTATAATTTAAAAGTTTATTTAAACATTATAATTATAAAATTATAAGTAATAATTTTAAAGTTATAAAGATTGGAATTCTGTCCAAACAAGAAAAGTAAACTAAAACAAATATTCTCAGTGCATAATATTTTACTATAATCAGTGATTTTTATTATTGTTGGCCTTATAATTAATGTTAGGTACAATTAACAATTTTATGTACAACTAATTATATTTATAACTATAATTGATAAATATAATTATTAACATTGTGATATTAATTCAAATTCTTAAGCCATATTCATGTCAGTAAAATGAGGCAGCACGAAATTTCTGTTTGGCTCTAGATTCACTGAATTATATATTTTATTTCTGTTGTGCTATGCTTAGTTGCTCAGTCATGCCCACTCTTTGCAACACATGGACTTTAGCCAGCCAGGCTCCTCTGTCCATGAGATTCTCCAGGCAAGAATACTGGAGTGGGTTGCCATTTCCTTCTCCAGGGGATCTTCCAACCCGGAAATCAAACCCAGGTTTCCCACATTTCAGGCAGATTCTTTATCATCTGAGCCATCAGGGTTTCTATTCTTATATAAAATATTGTTATGGTTAGAAAATCTTCTAATCAAATCTTGTGCTTTAACTTATGCTGTTAAAACAAATATCTGCTATATGAGTCATCAGTTATATTTCCTCTGAGAGAAAAAAAAGATTGATTTAAAAAAACACTCCAAAAGTATATATTTAAAAAAAATTTTATAGTTACATAATCCATGACTAATATTTTTAATGAGTCTTTATCTTATTTCTATAACATTAATGTTTTCTGTCTGACATTTTAATCTTGTTTTACGGATTTAAAAAATAAATTTTTTGCGCTTTTTAGATGAATAATAAAACTAGTATGATAACTACAATTTGTCAAGCATCTGGTATCTATACTATTAATAGTTTTATGTATATATTTATAAAAACTATGTATTATATGTTGTCATCCCTGACTTTTAGCTTCATCCCATTCATTCTACCCTCCATTGCCTCACTAAACTTTAGTCACAAAACTGGTTTTCTTCTATTGTTGAGCAGACCCATTTCATGCCTCATATCATCAGGTCTGTATCTTGTCCACCTGGGCACAGCCTTCATCTCTCTCCTCACTTGACTGGTCCTTCTTAACTCTCTCAGTGAATTTTGAGTGAGTGCTCAGTTGTGTCCAACTCTTTGCAACCCCTGGTGGACTGTAGCCCACTAGGCTTCTCTGTTGATGGAATTTTCCACAAGAATACTAGAGTGGGGTACCACTTCCTTCTCCAGGGGATTTTCCCCACTCAGGGATCGAACCTGTGTATCCTGCGTCTCCTGCAATCGAAAGGCGAATTCTTTACCACTGCGTTGCTGCTGCTGCTGCTAAGTCACTTCAGTCGTGTCCGACTCTGTGCGAACCCTTAGACGGCAGCCCACTAGGCTCCACTGTCCCTGGGATTCTCTAGGCAAGAACACTGGAGTGGGTTGCCATTTCAATTCAGAACTTAGAGAGGTTCTCTCCCAGTTAACCATGTTGCTTCTTTATCAGAACAGCAACAGGGGAATTAACTAAGGTATTACTTTTGGTTTTGTCTTTGCCAGTATCTGAGGGAAAGAAAGAAGCTCACAGCAGTAGAGGAAGGATTTGCTGTTCTTTTTATTATTGACATCTTAGCCCTCTAGGGCTGCCATAACAAAATACTGCAGTCTGAGTAGCTCAAATGAAATCTATTTTCTCACAGTTTTGGAGGCTGGAAGTTCCAAATTCATGTGTCAGCAGGTTTGCTTTCTCTGGAGCTCTCTCTCCTTGGTGTGCAGAAATGGCTTTCTCCCTGTGTCCTCACAGTCTTCCCTGTGTGTGCATCCAGTCTATTTCTCTTTGTCCTAACAACCACTTCTTATCAAGACACCAGTCAGATTGAATTAAATCCCCCCGCCCTCAGGACCTCAGTTTAAAGGAAATTACTGCTTTAAGATAATTACCTCCAAATACGGTCACATTTTAAGGCAATGAAGGTTAGAGCTACAACATACAAATTTGTGGTGGGGGGGAGGCACAGTTCAGTCCATAACAGTTGAGGTTGTTATTGGTTGCTTTGTTTTTTTGGCTGGCAGCCCAGCACATGGAATCTTATTTCCTCATTTTTGTTGGTGTTCAGTTGCTAAGTCCTGTCCAAGAATTTGCAGCGCCATGGACTACAGTACAACAGGTTCTGCTGTCCTCCACTATCTCCCTGAATTTGCTCAAACTTATGTCCATTGAGTCAGTGATGCCATCTAACCATCTCATCTTCAGTTGCCTCCTTCTCTTCCTGCCCTCAATCTTTCCCAGCATCAGGGTCTTTTCCAATGAATCAGCTCTTTGCATCATGTGGCCAAATTATTGGAGCTTCAGCTTCAGCAACAGTCCCTCCAATGAATATTCAGGGTTGATTCCTTTAGAGTTGACTAGTTTGAGCTCCCTGTAGTCCAGGAGACTCTCAAGAGCCTCCTCAGTTCTCCAACAAAGGATCAAACCTTTACGCCCTACAATGGAAACATGGAGTCCTCACCACTTGACCGCCAAGGAAACCCAGAGGTCATCATTACTCTTTATTCTCTATTTTATTCCAACAAGTTGGACCAGCTTTTGTGTTTTATTCCTGCAGCTTCATAAAGAAAACCTCCTTTCATGAATTTTGTGAACTTTTCATCACAAATTATTTCAGCTATAGCACTTATCATTAATTATATATCATTAGAACAAAATGTATCACAATCTTTTTTTTGTTCTTTATTTTTGTTTTTTATTATTCTATTATTTATGCTAGCTAATATTTAGCAAACATTGACCATATTCTGTACATATTCTCAGGTATTTCCAAGAATTAACACAGTTATTCTTCATAATAACACTAAGAAATGGGAACTATCATAAGCATCCACTTTACAGATGAGAAAATTGAGGCCCTGAATCAGTAGATGGAGTGGCTAAGATGTTATCATAGAAAGCCTGGCTACAGAGCTCAGGTTTATATTCACTACACTGTGCTATGCTTCCTCTGTAATTTTAATTTGGTTAAGATTCGTTAGGGCAGAGATTGTCTATATCTTAGTCTTTGTACTGTAACCTCAAAGAGGGTTAAGACCACAATCTTCACTTATCAGAGTTACAAATCTCTGATATTGCTCTCTGTTTCCTTAGCAAATACTAAGACCATCTCTTTTTAGAAGCTCAGAGCTCTTAATTAATCTCTAATTCCTCACCTATCATATTATTTCTTGTATTTTTTTCTTTCTGATAAAGGACTGAAGTGCCCATAACATATATATTGTCTGCTAATTGCTAGAAGGTGGAGACATTATCACTCTGAAATGAAGCTTTTACTTCCGCACATGATTTTTTGTGTCATCTTACTCTAGGATTCTTGACATTCAAAAAATTATTGTAGTATAAATGAAAGCATCTAGGTTCTCCCATTAAATGTGCCCCTTATTAAAGATGTTTCCTAAAAGCATGCATATTTATTTACCCATAGGATCTTCCAGAGTACTGAATACACTATAAGTGCAAAGTCATTTTTGTTTTTGTTGTTGAGTCCCTAAGTCACATCCAACCCTTTGAAACTCCATGGACTGCAGCATGCCAGCCTCCACTGTCCTCCACTATCTCTCAGAGTTTGCTCAAACTCATGTCCATTGAGTTGTTGATGCCATCCGATCATCTCATCTTTTGTCGCCTCTTTCTCCTCCTGCTCTCAATTTTTCCCTGCACCAGGGTCTTTTCCAGTGACTAGGTTCTTCGCATCAGGTGGCCACAGTATTGGAGCTTCAGCTTCAGCAACAGTCCTTTCAATGAATATTCAGGGTCAATTTCCTTTAAGACTGACTGGTCTGGTCTCCTTGCAGTCTCTCAAGTACACAGTGTATATTCATAAAACGCATGCAAACTTGATCAGAGCAGTATGATTAAATATTTTATATTTATTTTATACATGTCATAAAAAAGATATTTAAAGAGCCTCTCAGCAGAATATTTTTTGCAGTCCATGTTTAAAAACAGGATGGTTTCTTTTATGATGATGTGTGTTTGTTAAATAAACGTAGCAGTTTTATTGAATAAGCCTCACTATATAAATTGTAAGTAGAAAATAACTTTACTCTTTCCCAGCACACCCTGTTAAAATCATTTTGTCGGTTTCTTCCTGCCCTGGAAAGAAATCACAGGATAAGTCCCATCGATTTTCTAGGTGTTCAAAGATGATAAAAGTCAGACTCTGATAGTCATCCTAACATTCTGATTTATTTAGGCCTGACTTCATTTAGTTTTCTTCTCCAATATCAGCTTTCTTGCTCAGAGAAGTATTTCCTGACCTGTCTGAGTAATAGCAAGTTCATGGCATCTTTATTCCCCTGCTCTGTTTTGTATTTCTTCACAGTTTATTGTCTGTCTTATTCAACTAGAATGCTGTTCCAGGGGAACAGGCATATTGGCTTTTTATTTGCTTCTATATTACCAGTACCTTGCAAGAGTGTCTGTGACATCCTAGGTACTCCATAAATATTTGCTAAGTGAATGAAAGTATTGATGAAGCTAGTAACATGAAAGCCTGCTCAACAAAACTTCTCTCTCCTCCTACCCTTCTCCCTGTCCCATCCTAGGCAGACTTTTAGGCTTCGATACATGCAGTGGGCATAGGATAGAAGAAGGTTGATTTCTTCATCCTTTTCTATCCCCATTCCCTCACCTTCTTGCAATGCCAGGACACAACGCTTGGGGCATCAGAATCAACAGGACCTCACCTACAGTTTCAAGTTCAATTTATCAAGCGTAGGGGTTTAGTAAGCTCCTCAGGACTGTGGCAGTGATAGGTATGCAGGAGAGAGTTCTTACCAGGGTTCTTCTCAAGGATCTGAGTTGGGATCAAGAGAGAGAAGATTAGGAGAGCAATTGCAGCTGCAATTAGAGCTGACCTCCAGAGCATATGGGGGCACAGCAGCTGGTCCTTTCTGGCCTGGGGCTATTTCCAGCAGAGCTGTACCCACTGTGGGTTCCTGGCACTGTGCCCTTTACCTGTCTACATTCTTCTCTCTCAGGCTTCCCAAGTGGCTGGGTGGTAAAGCATCTCCCTGCCAATGCAGGAGATGTGGGTTTGATCCCTGGTTCAGAAAGATGCCTTGGAGAAGGAAATGGCCACCCACTCCAGTATTCTTCCTGGGAAATCCCATGGACAGAGAAGCCTGGTGGGCTATAGTCCAGGGGGTCACAAAGAGATGGACATGACTTAGCGACTAAACAACAATTCTTCTCTCTCAGCCTTAGGCCATAGGTTTGCCTCCCCCACAGAGTGATAATGTTTCAAGAAATATTGATCTTAATAAAAGTTTTAAGTCAATCTTAAATAATTTCTTCTAAATAGGTTTATAAAGTTCACTTATCACTAAAATATATATGTTTATGGCTATTTATCTTTAAAGTACAAAATGATATCCTCATTTTCTTTTCCTTACATTAAAAACCACTTCATTTTAACAGTTTCTAGGGAAACGAAGACATCAGCATGGTAAATTATGCTAAAGTACATTTCTAAAATGGAAAAGTGTTTATATTTGTCTGACCTCTTCATTAGTAAAAATTAACCAAATGTCTAAATGTATATTGTACTAAGAAAAGATTGTGAGGGATAGAAATGCATATGAATCATTACTTCCTATAACCATTTGATATTTAATTTAACAGCTTTGATCAAATTCTGCATAGATATCCCAAAAAAGTAATATATGGATGGATTTCAGAAAAATAGTACCTACTTAGTGTTATTGTAAACATGAGTAATAATGATACTTTCTCTGTTGTGTGACAGTATGGTAACTCTGTTCGAAAATTCAAGAGGAATATGGCAAACATAGTATACAAAAAGAGAGGACAATGTTAGATTATAATGGTTTTTGTTACCATTTCCATTTTTTTAAAGAAAGATAGGAATGAAAATTACTGGAGCTGTGAAGGACAAAGAATCTGTAATGCCTGATATATAACTAGTTAGAATTTGTGCAACATTCTACTTATTTAGGCTTCCCCATCACAAAATGTTGAAGAGGGAGTAAGGAAAATCCTGAATAGGTTTAAACATGCAGAAGAAGAATCAAATGCAACACCATCAAAGTCTAGGGATTTTGAGGAACTCTTCATGAGATTCATGAGGAAGAGGTCCTATTAATTCTCCCAGAAAGAAACTCATTAGAAGCAAGTAAAGAGACTTCAAAACAAACATTGATCTCCAAAACCAACTTCTTTACACAGAAGTGAAATTCCAGAGGAGTATAAAGTAACCAGGTACAGAGAACCACTTCCTACAGGAATCCAGCACTCAAGATGACCAAGGAATTCTCATTTACACACCTTTGAGGTGAGGCTGATATCACCTTACATAGTGTCAGCTTGAAATAGAGCATCTCTTATGGTGTAGCCATAATTAAAAATAAATGGAATACCAATTAAATCTTTGTCCTTGGAGCATCACACTTCTCAAGTGTGTATTTTGAGTCATACACCAAGGAAACAGGTCTTTTTTGTTATTTAGCCTTTGTCTGGGAAGCGTTATCAGTAGTTTGAGTTTAAGAGAATCCTTGTCAGTTTCAGAAGTGGGGGCCTAAATTTAAACAGTCAGTTTCCAAAGGAGGTTGTTTATTAAGCAAATAGACGACTTTAAGTCATAGGTAATTATAGGCAAAAAGTCATCACAGTTTTAGCTTTAATTAATCAGAGTGCTGATATTTAAGACAAATAGGAGCAAGTTGCAATAATTATTAGTATTCTGACTTTTTGAGAAATGATAGCTTTTAAATATTAAGAGCACTCCAAAAATCAGCAAGAAAGCTTGAAAGGTTAACGATTCAACAAGTGCAGCTTTGGTGACAAAAGGGACATATAGCCTCTTGTTAAGTATTTACTCATGTATTATTTTTGTTGCTGTAATTTTCAAAACTTTTGTAAAATTAAAAAAATCTTTAGGACTTCCTTCTGGTCCAGTGGTTAAGACTCCTTGCCCCCACTGCAGGGAGTGTGGGTTCGATCACTGGTCAGGGAACTAAGGTCCCCTGCATGATGCATGGCATGGGCAAAAATAAATAAATAAATGAAAATAAAAATACCTCTATTCATGTACTGAATCAAGATTGCCAGGAGAAATATCAGTAAGCTCAGATATGCAGATGACACCACCTTTATGGCAGAAAGTGAAGAGGAACTAAAAAACCTCTTGATGACAGTGAAAGAGGAGAGTGAAAAAGTTGGCTTAAAGCTCAACATTCAGAAAATGAAGATCATGGCATCCGGTCCCATCACTTTATGGGAAATCGATGGGGAAAGAGTGGAAACAGTGTCAGAGCTTATTTTGGGGGGCTCCAAAATCACTGCAGATGGTGACTGCAGCCATGAAATTAAAAGACACTTACTCCTTGGAAGGAAAGTTATAACCAATCTAGATAACATATTCAAAGCAGAGACATTACTTTGCCAACAAAGGTCCATTTAGTCAAGGCTAATGGTTTTTCCAGTGGTCATATATGGATGAGAGAGTTGGACTGTGAAGAAAGCCAAGTGCTGAAGAATCGATGCTTTTGAACTGTGATGTTGGAGAAGACTCTTGAGAGTCCCTTGGACTGCAAGGAGATCCAACCAGTCCATTCTAAAGGAGATCAGTCCTGGGCGTTCTTTGGAAGGAATGATGCTAAAGCTGAAACTCCAGTACTTTAGCCACCTCATGTGAAGAGTTGACTCATTGGAAAATACTCTGATGCTGGGAGGGATTGGGGGCAGGAGGAGAAGGGGATGACAGAGGATGAGATGGCTGGATGGCATCACCGACTCGATGGACCTAAGTTTAGGTGAACTCCGGGAGCTGGTGATAGACAGGGAGGCCTGGAGTGCTGCAATTTATGGGGTCACAAAGAATCAGACACAACTGAGCGACTGAAATGGACTAAACTGAACTGAACTAAAACATTTACAGTCACCTGTGTGGTGAAATGACAACATTATTCAAACATTTCAATTTTGTTTCCACATCTCATGTATATTTAATTTTATCAGTTTTATGGAAGATAGAGCATCTCCTACTTTATCATTTAATTAAGAGATTTGCAAAGAAAAAACAATTTGTATGTGAACGAAGATGGCATGTTAATTGGTACTTTCAAGTTTCTGTATCCCATATGTCTTAATCTCTTCAGAAATTACCCAGTTAATCAAAGTTACTTCACTCATTCACTTGATTTTATCATAGTCCAAGGACTTAAGGGTCTTGGAAACTATCTTGAGTATTACATTAAGAGCAGCATAATCACTACAATCAAAGAGATGGTGTTCTAAACTCACACCCATAAAACATAGGTAGAGCCATTAAGTCTGAATGAATGCAGCAGAACCCTTCTTGAGGTTTGCAAGAGCCAGTTCTTTCAAAAGATATCAGTTATTAAAATTTAATTTACTGGAAGTAGAATACAAATCATGATATTAAATACAGCAGTGAGAGAAACAAGTACCATACGAGAATTGCTATACAACTTCACATAGAATTTTTTTTAAGTATTCAATTTCACTTTTAAAATTGTTTGCTTTTAATGAAAGCATCCTTGATGTATTATTTCAGTCCTTTCATATGCAAAATAAATTAGCTGGCCTGAGAAAATACTCTCCAACTAAAGTGATGAACCAACATGTTAATTTATTTACTTCCTGCTTAATGGTGAAGATTTAATTTATTTTAGCAAGATATTCCTTACCTTTTAATTTCAACAATTAACATGATATAGGTAAAAATTGGAATTTTATTTAAAAGCTATAAACAAACACCTATGCCATAGTTTGTAAAACAGAATAAGCATTCATATAACAGTACTTTATCATGCAAATTATATGAGAAAAGCACACCACTTCTTTGTTCTCTATTTTTAATCATCAAATACATTTGGAATCATTTCTATTAAATATTCAATTAATACAATTTATTGTAAAGAAAATATTCTGAATATCAAGACAATATAAAAATATGGATTTAAAACATTTGAGTCATTTTAGTTTATGTTTAGTTTACATTATATTATGAGTAGTAAAGGAAATAATTTCCTCAAATCTGTACTGTATAAAACATTGAGAGCATATTTTCATATTATATTTTTCATAGTTATGATTTTTCATTCAGATTTATTAAAATCATCTTTCATATAAAGATATTAATTTTGCACTTCGAGAATTTTCCTGTGTCAAGGGTTTAGAAATTTGCACGTGAATAAAAACACAGCCCCTTGATAGTTTTGAAAATGCAACTGATCGACTATTCCAGAGTATAAAGAATGCAATAATATTATTTTAGATGAAATTATTCTTGCTTTTGTTATCATCTTGCATTTGAGTTGCTGGGTCTTTTTACACTTAATCTATTTGAGGCACCATTCTAATATTTTTTTTGGCTCCATTTTGAAAACTAGTTATTGATTCTTGACTTTTATTGACTGGAAATTTACACTTTGATGTTTTTTGGTCTTTTCATGTCTGAATCATTCTCCTCTGTCCATGGAATTCTCCAGGCAAGAATACTGGAGTAGATAGCCAATCCCTTCTCCAAGGGATCCTCCAGACCCAGGGATTGAACCCCAGTCTCCTGCACTGCAGGCAGATTTTTAACCATCTGAGCCACCAAGGAAGCCCATATTTATTAATACAATGATCTAATTCTTTAAATATATTAGAAGCAAATACGTCATGAATATAATAATTGATAAATGTCAATATGCTATATATCTGTTAGTATTTTACTATTGGTACTAGAGTAGTCTCTATAATTAAGCAAAGAAAATGAAAAGATCCTCAAGGAAACAGTATCTGGAATATAATCAGGGAAATGAAAGTTTCACATTTATCAAATTGAGAACAATTATTTTAAGAAAGTTAAGATTGTCAAGGAATTTGGCATATGGGAATTCTCATGGGAATATATTTTGTCAAACAAAATTACTTTGGAGAGCAATGTGTAAATACCCAGTGAGTACATGTTACACCATTCACAATTTTGCTTAGAGGTGGATGTCTGCTCTACACAAACACCTGCTCGTAATATGCACAAGAAAATCCTTCCTAGACTGCTTATAACATTTAAAAGTGCTAACAGCATCTGAGTAGCTATTATCCAGTCTTGCTAGGGAAACTATAAACAAAGTGTTGCTTATCATTTTTAAAACAGTAAATTAAACAGCATTAAAAATACTACATGTAATACATCTTGGTAGCAAAAGTTTTCTTAAAATTATGTGAATTATTTATACCCATTTCAGATGATAAACTACCTTAGTGATAAGAAGGAAATACAAATAAGAATCAGATCTTAGCTACATCTGTAAAGATTTATTTCTTAATTTTTGAATCACTATGTTGTTCATTTGTTCAGTCCTGTCTGACTCTTTGTGACCCCATGGGCTGCAGCACACCAGGCTTCTCTGTCCTTCATCATCTCCCAGAGCTTGCTCAAGCTCACGCCCATTGAGTCAGTGATGCCCTCCAATCATCTCATCCTCTGTTGTCCCCTTCTCCTCCTGCTGTCAATCACTGCATCTATGAAAATTTAATGAAGAAAACACTTTTAAAAAATATTCTGAGGTTGGTTCCAAAATTAGCGTTGTAGAAACCAACTCAGATTAATTCAAGCAGAAAGTCTACTGGAAGGCTCTTGAGTGCCTCCTAAAATTGATACCAAGACTAGAAGGAGGTTCAAGCATTGCAGGAAGCACAACCAAGACCCAGCCTTGCTAGTATTTTGATTGGGATCACATCCTGAGACATTGTTAAATCTACTCATTAATTCTATAACCTTTTGTTCAATCATTAGAAATTTTTGTATATGCAGCCATAGTACTTGATGATAAGGAATTGAATGATTTCCTTTCCAAAATGTATGTCTTTTGTTTTATTTGCCCTACCATACTGGTGAGAGCCTCCAGATGCACAGAAATACTGTGGGTGAATATCCTTGTCTTGTTCTAATCTTAAATAGAAAGAACTAAATATTTCATTATTGAGTGTACATTTAACTGTATCTTTTTCACAATCACTTTTAGTCAGAGTGAGAAAGTAACTTCTTAGACCTAAGTTTTTATCATGAATGAATTTTTAATGTCTTTCTTTTGCATTGATTGAAATGCTGATATTGTTTTCTCCTTCATTCTATTTAATTGATGTGTTATGTTTATTAATTTGCAAGTGTTATATTAACCTTGCATTCCTAGATAAAATAACAATTGCTCATCATTTTGGATTTTATTTGCTAAAATGTTGCTAAGAATTTTTGTATATTTCTGCAGGAGGGATGGATTTCCATTGCGGCTCAGCTGGTAAAGAATCTGTCTGTCATACCGGAGACCTGGATTCGACCCCTGGGTTGGGAAGATCCCCTGGAGAAGGGAATGGCTCTCCACTCCAGTATTCTGGCCCAGAGAATTACATGGACTGTATAGTCTATGGGGTCTCAAAGAGTTGGTCACGACTGAGAGACTTTCACTCAGTAGGGAGGGAGGGATCTTGATCTTCAGGTTTGTTTAGTCTTGTGATATATTTTTCTAGCTTTATCATCAGGGCAATACTGAGATTATAAATATGAGGTTTCTGGAAGTTTGCATATTAGATATTCAATTTTCATTCAGAAGTATTATTTATTCTGGATGCTTATTTTTATTCATTAAATATATGATGGAATTTCTCAATTAGCCCCGAGTATTGATTTTAAAAGATTTTATTTCTTCTTGAGTCTATTTTGATAGTTTGTGTATTTCAAGGAATATTGTCACTTTCACCTAATTCTTCAAGTTTGATTAAGAGGATAAACTGAATACTAAACATTTAGCCATTTAATGCAAGTTGTGCTTTACTTTGAAAAAAAAATACTAATTTTCATTGTGTCTATAAATCCCAGGTCAATATATTTAGAATTATTTCTACAGTTTTTGTTTTTGAAAACAATTAGTTACTATTTTCATATCATTAAAATTGTCAGAATAAATTTATGTTTTGTCCAAAAGATAATAAGATTAAGAATAGAGTTCATGAGGATCAACTTAACATATTTTGTTCCCGTACCAATTGTTTTCCTTTAATTACTAAAACATGAGCGGTGGCTGCGCCAGCGCAGGAGGGCCAAGAGGAGCTACTCCACTTTCAAGGTCAGGAGGGGCAGCCATGAGGAGATACCCATCATCCAAGGTAAGGAGCAGCGGCTGCGCTTTGCTGGAGCAGCCGTGAAGCGATACCCCACGTCCAAGGTAAGAGAAACCCAAGTAAGGCAGTAGGCGTTAAGAGAGGGCATCAGAAACCAGACCTACTGAAACCATAATCACAGAAAACTAGACAATCTAATCACATGGACCACAGCCTTGTCTGACTCAATGAAGCTAACCACGACCTGTGGGGCCACCCAAGACAAGCGGGTCATGGTGGAGAGGTCTGACAGAATGTGGTCCACTGGAGAAGGGAATGGCAAACCGCTTCAGTACTCTTGCCTTGAGAACCTCATGAACAGTATGAAAAGGCAAAATGATAGGATACTGAGAGAAGAACTCCTCAGATCAGTAGGTGCCCAATATGCTACTGGAGATCAGTGGAGAAATAACTCCAGAAAGAATGAAGGGATGGAGCCAAAGCAAAAACAATACCCAGCTGTGGATGTGACTGGTGATAGAAGCAAGGTCTGATGCTGTAAAGAGCAATATTGCATAGGAACCTGGAATGTCAGGTCCATGAATCAAGGCAAATTGGAAGTGGTCAAACAGGAGATGGTAAGAGTGAACATTGACATTCTAGGAATTAGCGAACTAAAATGGACCGGAATGGGTGAATTTAACTCAGATGACCATTATATTCTGTGGGCAGGAATCTCTTAGTCATCATGGTCAACAAAAGAGTCCGAAACGCAGTACTTAGATGCAATCTCAAAAATGACAGAATGATCTCTGTTCATTTCCAAGGCAAACCATTCAATATCACGGTAATCCAAGTCTATGCCCCAACCAGGAATGCTGAAGAAACTGAATTTGAGCTGTTCTATGAAGACCTACAAGACCTTTTAGAACTAAGACCCAAAAAAGATGTCCTTTTCATTATAGGGGACTGGAATGCAAAAGTAGGAAGTCAAGAAACATCTGGAGTAACAGGCAAATTTGGTCTTGGAATGGAATGAAGGAGGGCAAAGGCTAATAGAGATTTGCCAAGAGAGAGCACTGGTCATAGCATATACCTTCCTCCAACAACACAAGAGAAGACTCCACACATGGACATCACCAGATGGTCAACACCGAAATCAGATTGATTATATTCTTTGCAGCCAAAGATGGAGAAGCTCTATATAGTCAGCAAAAACAAGACTGGGAGCTGACTATGGCTCAGAGCATGATCTTCTTACTGCCAAATTCAGACTTGAATTGAAGAAAGTAGGGAAAACCACTAGACTATTCAGATATGATCTAAATCCAATACCTTATGATTATACAGTGGATGTGAGAAATAGATATAAGGACCTAGACCTGATAGACAGAGTGCCTGATGAACTATGGACTGAGGTTCATGACATTGCACAGGAGACAGGGATCAAGACCATCCCCATGGAAAAGAAATGCAAAGAAAGCAAAATGGCTGTTTGGGGAGGCCTTACAAATAGCTGTGAAAAGAAGAGAAGCAAAAGCAAAGGAGAAAAGGAAAGATATAAGCATCTGAATGCAGAGTTCCAAAGAATAGCAAGGAGAGATAAGAAAGCCTTCTTCAGCGATCAATGCAAAGAAATAGAGGAAAACAACAGAGTGGGAAAGACTAGAGATCTCTTCAAGAAAATTAGAGATACCAGTGGAATATTTCATACAAAGATGGGCTCGATAAAGGACAGAAATTGTATGGACCTAACAGAGGCAGAAGATATTAAGAAGAGGTGCCAAGAATACATGGAAGAACTGTGCAAAAAAGATCTTCACGACCAAGATAATTACGATGGTGTGATCACTAACCTAGAGCCAGACATCCTGGAATGTGAAGTCAAGTGGGCCTTAGAAAGCATCACTACAAACAAAGCTAGTGGAGGTGATGGAATTTCAGTGGAGCTATTTCAAATCCTGAAAGATGATGCTGTGAAAGTGCTGCACTCAATATGCCAGCATATTTGGAAAACTCAGCAGTGGCCACAGGACTGGAAAAGGTTGGTTTTCATTCCAATACCAAAGAATGCTCAAACTACCACACGATTGCACTCATCTCACACGCTAGTAAAGTAATGCTCAAAATTCTCCAAGACAGGCTTCAACAATACATGAACCGTGAACTTCCTGATGTTCAAGCTGGTTTTAGAAAAGACAGAGGAACCAGAAATCAAATTGCCAACATCTGCTGGATCATGGAAAAAGCAAGAGAGTTCCAGAAAAACATCTATTTCTGCTTTATTGACTATGCCAAAGCCTTTGACTGTGTGGATCACAATAAACTTTGGAAAATTCTGAAAGAGATGGGCATACCAGACCACCTGACCTTCCTATTGAGAAACCTATATGCAGGTCAGGAAGCATCAGTTAGAATTAGACATGGACCAACAGACTGGTTCCAAATAGGAAAAGGAGTAGGTCAAGGCTGTATATTGTCACCCTGCTTATTTAACTTATATGCAGAGTACATCATGAGTAATGCTGGACTGGAAGAAGCACAAGCTGGAATCAAGATTGCTGGGAGGAATATCAATAACCTCAGATATACAGATGACACCACCCTTATGTCAGAAAGTGAACAGGAACTAAAAAGCTTCTTGATGTAAGTGAAAGAGGAGAGTGAAAAAGTTGGCTTAAAGCTCAACATTAAGAAAACAAAGATCATGGCATCTGGTCCCATCACTTCATGGGAAATAGATGGGGAAACAGTGGAAACAGTGTCAGACTTTAATTTTGAGGGCTCCAAAATCACTGCAGATGGTGATTGCAGCCATGAAATTAAAAGACGCTTACTCCTTGGAAGGAAAATTATGACCAACCGAGACAGCATATTCAAAAGCAGAGACATTACTTTGCCAACAAATATCCTTCTAGTCAAGGCCATGGTTTTCCAGTGGTCATGTATGGATGTGAGAGTTGGACTGTGAAGAAAGCTAGCGCTGAAGAATTGATGGTTTTGAACTGGGGTGCTGGAGAAGACTCTTGAGAGTCCCTTGGACTGCAATGAGATCCAACCAGTCCATTCTAAAGGAGATCAGTCCTGGGTGTTCTTTGGAAGGAATGATGCTAAAGCTGAAACTCTGGTATTTTGGCCACCTCATATGAAGAGCTGACTCATTGCAAAAGACTCTGATGCTGGGAGGGATCTCCTGGGGGCAGGAGAAAAAGGGGACGACAGAGGATGAGATGGCTGGATGGCATCACCGACTTGATGGACGAGAGTCTGAGTGAACTCCGGGAGTTGGTGATGGACAGGGAGGCCTGGCGTGCTGCAATTCATGAGGTCGCAAGGAGTCGGACACAACTGAGTGACTGAACTGAACTGAACTGACTTCCTTTTAAGTTAGGGCAAAGAATGTAGGGATAAGCCTCCAAAAGCTTTTAATGACTCTAACAGTTACTATCTTGTGAGTTGCATGTGTGTATGGTTTTAATGATCAGATCATCATAGCTAATGTGAATAAAATAAAAGCCAATCTTGTATATATATAAAATATATATTATATATATGGATGATATCTAGAATTCTTTTACTGGCATTACTGTGTTTCTAAAGAGAAAAATAGCAGGTTCCAATTTGCATTGAAAGTTCATAATATGATTTCATGGATTTACTCGGAGAGTTAGAAAAGCAGCCACTGGCAAGCAGGAACTGTTTTGGTCCTTACAACTGGGTCTCAGTATTCTTCTGTTGAACACAACCAATCTTACATCAGACAAGCTTCATCTCTAGCCTGAATGGATGACGACAAAACAGGTTCACTCCATATCATGTTTTAACAAAGATCCAAATGTGAATATTGTACAAACCACAAAATGATCTGGGGAAGGCAATGGCACCCCACCGCAGTACTTTTGCCTGGAAAATCCAATGGACAGAGGAGCCTGGTAGGCTGCAGTCCATGGTGTCGCTAAGAGTCGGACATGGCTGAGCGACTTCACTTTCACTTTTCACTTTCATGCACTGGGGAAGGAAATGGCAACCCATTCCAGTATTCTTGCCCAGAGAATCCCAGGGACAGGGGAGCCCGGTGAGCTGCCATCTATGGGGTCGCACAGAGTCGGACACGACTGACGCAACTTAGCAGCAGCATTAGCAGGAGCAAAATGATTAAACGGCTGTATCCTGGTTAACATAATGATTTCCACTTCCTAATTAGTTACAGCTTTAGTTTTCTTCATTTATCCCACCTTCTAGATAAAATTAATTAAGATACAAAAACAGAGAATTGTCTCTGTTTCCTGACAGCATTTGATACTATACAGAAACCCTGCTTCCTTGAACTCTGTCCCAAATTGCCCAAATCCTATAATGAGTGCTTTCTGATAGCCTCTTATTTTGATGCCTACACTTCCCCAGACTGTGATCTCGTTCACTGCAGTGAGTTATAAGCCCAGCTTCTGCAGCGGCAAACGTGTACCTGGCGTCTTTGAGTGGTGAGCATTGACATATTCAATTAAACTTTAAACAGAAATGATCTTCTATTAATTATAAGGAGTATATTCTATGGTGCTTTACTAATCTCCCTTCTCCCATCTTCAAATGCCAGTTGCTATGGTAGCAGTATATCATGTTTGGCAATGAAAAGAAAATCGGACTGACAATAATTTTGAAGTTATTTGAGCTTTAAGTCTATTTTTAACTCCTGTCTTAATTTATGTTAGCAAATGTATTTGGTACTGTGGGACATATATAAATTCATATTTAACTATGTGCACTTTATTTACTCCTAAAAGATTAATAGTCACCACGATACATTAACATTGATTTCATGGTACCAGTTATAAATTAATGTGCATCATTGGTATATAAATATGTCTAGCAGGCTATTAATAGCAAGTTAGAATATTTCAGATGTGTATTGAATTTGCATTAAGATAGATTTTTTTTTAATGATTTTACTATCTATAGTAGAGGGTACAGTATAATCAGAAAAAGCCCAAATGCATTTATGTATAATCATAAATCCCTCAGATGATAAGGGTCAAAGACATGTACATCTACATCTAGATCAAAGAGCCTGATTATGTAAGAATAAAACATGTCTATAAATAGATCTGTAGAGAAAAGGGAGACCTAGTATATTGTTGGTGGGATTTTAGACTAGCGCAGCCACCATAGAAAACTGTATTGTTGTTGTTCAGTTGCTAAGCTGTATCTGACTCTTTGTAAGTCCATGGACTGCAGCACACCAGGATTCCCTGTCCCCGGAGTTGACTCAAACTCATGTCCATTGAGTCAGTGAAGCCATCCAACCATCTCATCCTCTGTCATCCCCTTCTGCTCCTGTCTTCAATCTTTCCCAGCATCAGGGTCTTTTCTAATGAGTTAGTTCTTCACATCAGGTAGCCAAAGTATTGGAGTTTCAGCTTCAGCATCAGTCCTTCCAATGAATATTCAGGACTGATTTCCTTTAAGATTGACTGGTTTGATCTCCTTGCTGTGCAAGGAACTCTCAAGAGTCTTCTCCAACACCACAGTTCAAAAGCTTCAATTCTTCAGTGCTCAGCCTGCTTTATGGTCCAGCTTTCATATCCATACATGACTACTGGAAAAAACCATACCTTTGACTATATAGACCTTTGTTAGAAGACAGTATGAAGATCAACAGTATGGACATCTTCAAAAATGTAGATTTAAGTACACTCAGGTGGTTAGTGAAACTTATTGGATGGGTGTAGTTCTAGGATATAAAAGCTCCAGTGTGGAGAAAGATTGTTAGTGGAAGACTTAGATGTTGGAGGAGGATTCTGGAGTGCTATCAGTTGTCTATTATTAATATGAATGATGATTACAAGAGAGGTGATGTTATCATTTGGGCTTTCCTTGTGGCTCAGTGGTAAAGAATCCATCTGCCAATGCAGAAGATGAAGACTCGATACCTGAGTTATCCTCTGTTGTCCCCTTATCCTCCTGCTTTCAATCTTTCCCAGAATCAGGGTCTTTTCAATAAGTCAGTTCATATCAGGTAGCCAAAGTATTGGAGTTTCAGCCTCAGCATCAGTCCTTCCAATGAATATTCAGAACTGATTTCTGAGTGAATAGGCAACAGCACCCTAATTCTATTCATCTATTAACTAAAGGAAACCAAAAGCTCTATAATTATATTTATGCACTTTTTTTTTTGCCTTGGTAAAGACATAACATGGTTTTTAGATCAATATAAACTGAAAGAGTTCAGTAGTGTGTGTGGCTAAAGAGATTTTGATTTGTTTTTTGTCTTTATGTGGGAATCATTTTTCCCACAGCTGTCCTCTTGACATCTATCTAAACTACAAACTGTTATACTAGACTATTGACCCAGAAAGCAGACAGTAAGAAAAAGACAAGGAACTGATGTTAAAATCCCAAGTAACCACAACTAGAAAAAAACATTTTGGTGAAAAGGTTCTTAATTAACAGCAAAGTATGGTGAAGTCTGTTCTTGAAAGATTTTCTGATTTCAATTTAGTAGAAAGTCTTTAGAAAATTACTTTCCATTTTTTGTTTCTCTTTCCTACCAACTTTTAACTTACTGCTTTGATATTCTTCTTTTAGAATAACAAACCTGTAAGCGTCCCAGGTTTGGAGCTACCTATGTAAATAGCATGGGTTTCCCAGGTAGCACAAGTGGTAAAGAACCTGCCTGCCAATGCAAGGAATGTAACAGAGGTGGGTTCGATCCCTGGATCGGGAAGATGCCCTGGAGGAGGGCATGGCAACCCACTCCAGTATTCTTGCCTGGAGAATCCCATGGATGGAGGAGCCTGACAGGCTACAGTCCATGGAGTCACAAAGAGTCAGACACAACTGAGCAACTAAATAACAAACAAAAGAATCTACAGGAATGAGCAATAAGGGCAACCGCCCAAAGCTGCTTCCACCTGCTCACGCCACATTAGGATTTCCTTCATCGTTCATTTACCAAATGATTTTGTAAAAACAGTTTTATTTACAGGTCATTTTAAAACATTTATACTATAGAATTTGTCTGCTACCCATGGCAGCTGGAAAATTTTTATTTTTACCAGGTAAAATTCATGTTCAGATGCACTGATGCCCAATTTTCTTTGCAACAATAACACACGTGTTTGTGTGTTACTGGTTGTGGTGCCAACAAAATAGTGTTTAATGGAATTAGCCACTGCTCTGAGATGAGTGCAGCTTGCATTCAAATGTAATACCATCTGAAGTAAAGCTGTCAAGGTCCAAATTTGCTTTGGTTTTCTTTGTTTGTTACCATTGCTTGTCTTTCCCTGGCAAATACAAAATCATTTCAATTAACGAAGCAATCGTATTACTATGTGCAATGAGAATATTCTATAAAAATTTCATTTAGTTTCAGAAGAGCTGTTCTGGCTGGTTTACAGTGCAAGTCAGTGCTATGCAAGTAAATTACTGAAATAAAACCAGGGAAAATTCCTAGTTAGCAGGCTTTATGAAAATGATTGTATGGTGTGTTTAATCTCTAGATCCTATAAAGTATAATTCTCACTAGGGGTGTAATAAGGTGAGATGGATAAAACAGAAGAAAGAAAGAGAGAAAACCTTGCCACTAAAACAACTTATACCAAGTGAGTATCTCTATGATTAATATCGTAATTGCTGTTTATGATATGGGGGCTCAATGATGTGTGAAGGCAATGCTAGCTTTAATCGATGAGATGCAAGAGTCAATTTAATTATCACGTGGTATTTGCTATTACTAGCATATTGGTGTGACACATTTGCATAATGACTCCTTTAAGCAAAAGCACCTTTCTTTTTTAATTGAAAGGAGTGGATTCATTATTCCCTAACCTCTATGGACTTTTAAAGGATGTACCTTTAGTTTTCCTGGGGACAAGTGGGAAAGATCATTGCCTATGATTGCTTTCAGCAGTCCAGAGGAGTTTAATTTGTTTTTTATTCATTTACTTATCTATTCGTATTCATGAAACAAATATGTTTCATTGTGCCAAATGGTGAGAAAAGTGAGCAAGATAATCTGGTTGCTGAATTTATAAAGCTCATAATCTATTGGAGGAAAGAGGTATTAAGAAATACATACATAATACACACAAATATTCATGTATAAGTATATAGACATATATACTTCTATACACATTTTCCAGTTAGAATTAGGTTAAGTGCGACTACAGAGAACTATGTGGTTTAATGAACCTATGTTCAGAGCGACTTATATTATGTGGAGGACCTGGGGAGGTTGTTCTGAGGAAGTAATATTTTAAATGAGCCCTAAGAGAGGAACTTAAAAAAAAGAAAGATGGTGTCTGGGTTGTGCTGAAGAAGAGAAATGAGGTGACATCAAAGATCTAAATTGACAGGAATGAGGCCAACGCAAGGTGTAGCCTAGGGCTCAAGGGAAGGACTCTGGTGAGGACAGAGTGGGACGAAGGGAAGGGATTCCCACTTCATTAGTTACTTTCCTCCTCAACTTCCTTTATAACTTGGCTCTACAAACCCGGCCTCTCTCTCGTCTTCCTCCTGATTTCCCTCTTCTCATTCTCTATGCTGACTCTTCTAGAAGCTCCAGCTCCCTGGGGCCTAACCTTCTGGCAGATTCCTCCATTGTGTGTGCATGTCAGGTTGCTTTAGTCGTGACAGATTCTTTGCGGCCCTATGGACTGTAGCCTACCAGGCTCCCCCTGTCCAGTGGAACTCTCCAGGCAATGGGGGATCCATGGAATGGGTGGGCTAGCCCTCCTTCAGGGGATCTTCCTGCCTAAGGGTTGAATAGGTGTCTCCTGTGTTAGTAGTCAGGTTCTTTACCCCTAGCGCCACCTGGGAAGCCCCATCATCTCCATTAAATCACTCTAAAAGGTATGCCTGGGGCCATGACCTCTGCCCTGAATCCCACATTGCCCTGAAGTCACCTGCATTTCAACACCTAAAGGGTAATCAAATGTAAGGTGTCCAAATGAGTCATCCAGGTTGCCCTCCCCTGGATTCATATTTCTGTGAATAGTGCCACGGTTCACCATTTGCTCGGATCAGTTATTGTGCATTATTCCTCAACTCTTGCATCAGCATCAAAATTTATCAGCAAATTCAGTCATTTTGATCCTAAAAAAAAAAAAAAATTCAAATAGAGTTATGTAGCTCCTCCTCCATTACTAACATCCGTAAAGACAACTAAAAGTTTTAAATGAAAGAATTAATTCCCCCTGTTAAAAATAATGGAAGAGACACTCCTTCCTTTTCCTAGAACGTATCTTTTCTAAATTGGTAAATTCTTTCTCTACCCCTTTGAGAGTCACATAAATTTTCTATTGGGCTTCCCCAGTGTCTCAGCAGTAAAAAGTCCACCTGCCAATGCAGGAGATGCAAGAGACATGGGTTCAAGTCCTGGGTTGGGAAGATACCCTGAAGGAGGGCATGGCAACCCACTTCAATACTCTTGCCTGGAGAATTCCACAGACAGAGGAGGTTGGTGGGCTACAGTCTGTGTCACAGAGTCAGCCATAACTGAATTGACTGTCCTATTAAATAGTTTTTTTTTTTTTTATCATGTTTGCAACCCAGGACTGTCTTTCTCAAGAAACAGGAGATGAACCTGTGAAATCAAGGGAGGTAACACCCACATTGCAGTTGCTGTGGGAGGAAGGTGCCTACCGTAGGCATGCAAGGCAAGTTCAGCATTTGTAAATCAATCCACCTAACCCCATACATCGAGAAACTAAAATAAAAATAAATCGATACAGAAGAAACATTTGAAAAAATATAGCATCTGTTCATGATTAAGACAAAACAAAACAAAGCAAATGAAAACAGAACCGACTCTCAGCATCCAGGAGACAAGTGGGATTTTTTTCATCTTGATAAAGAACATCTACAATCTACAAAAACACCTACCACTGCCATCATTCTTAGTGGTGAGACACTTGGATGCATTCCCTCTAAAAGCAGGAAAGGGCAAGAATCTTTTCTCTCATTTCTTATAGCCAGCACAGTGCTGGGAGACCTAATCAGTGCACTTATAGAAGAAAATAACTAGACATCACTTTGCCTCTGTGGTCTCTCTACTAAAACCCCATAAACCCATCTCACCATGAGAAAATCTCCAGGAAAATTCTAATTGAGGCCAATTATACAACATATCTGAACAGTACTCAAAACTAGCAGGATGATCAAAAACAAGGACCATCAAAGAACCTGGTAGAGTTGCAAGGGAAGAACCCCAGGAGACAGGACGAATAAGTATGAGTCCCAGTTGGGATCCTGGAGCAAAAAAAAGGAGGCATTAAATGAAAACTAAGCAAATCTGAATCAAGTCTGAACTTCCGGTATTTGTGCTGGTTTATTAACTACAACAAATGTTCCAAACTAATATGTTAATAATAGGGAACAATGGATGTGAAGTGAACAGGAACTCTTATCATTATCCTCACAATTTCTGTAAATCCAAATTTGTTCTAAAATTTTAAAAATATCTTTTCAAGAAGAAATAAATAACCACCTAAAATTATAAGTTATATAATTCTCCTATAATAAGACATTTCCAATGTGATATATCTTCTATGGTGGTGGTGGTTTAGTCGCTAAGTCTTATCTGACTCTTGCGACCCCATGGACTGTAGCTTTCCAGATTCCTTTGTCCTTGGGATTCTCCAGCCACTATTTTGAAAGACTGTGGTCTACAATGTTATTATTAATCAAACTAGATGAAGCTAGAAGTAATACACATGGTATATCTAGACCTCAGGACTTTCAGAAGATTTATTGATCTTTTTTATTTACTTTGCCAACAAAGGTCCATCTAGTCAAGGCTATGGTTTTAACAGTGGTCATGTATGGATGTGAGAGTTGAACTGTGAAGAAGGCTGAGTGCCAAAGAATTGAGCTTTTGAACTGTGGTCTTGGAGAAGACTCTTGAGAGTTCCTTGGACTGCAAGGAGATCCAACCAGTCCATCCTAAAGGAGATCAGTCTTGGGTGTTCATTGGAAGGACTGATGCTGAAACTGAAGCTCCAATACTTTGGCCACCTCTGCTAAGAATTGACTCATTGGAAAAGACTTTGATGCTGGAAGGGATTGGGGGCAGGAGGAGAAGGGGACAACAGAGGATGAGATGGTTGGATGGCATCAGTAACTTGATGGACATGAGTTTGGGTAAACTTCCAGAGTTGGTGATGGACAGGGAGGCCTGGCGTTCTATGATTCATGGGGTTGCAAGGAGTTGGACAGGACTGAGTGACTGAACTGCCTGATAGGACCAGATGCCATGATCTTAGTTTTATGAATGTTGAGCTTTAAGCCAACTTTTTCACTCTCCTCTTTCACTTTCATCAAGAGGCTCTTTAGCTCCTCTTCACTTTCTGCCATAAGAGTGGTGTCATCTGCATATCTGAGGTTATTGATATTTCTCCCAGCAATCCTGATTCCAGCTTGTGCTTCCTCCAGCCCAGTGTTTCTCATGATGTACTCTAAATATAAGTTAAATAAGCAGGGTGACAATATACAGCCTTGACATACTCCTTTTCCTATTTGCAACCAGTCCATTGTTCCATGTCTAGTTCTAACTGTTGCTTCCTGACCTGCATACAGGTTTCTCAAGAGGCAGGTCAGGTGATCTGGTATTCCCATATCTTTCAGAATTTTCCACAGTTTATTATGATCCACACAAAGGCTTTGGCGTAGTCAATAAAGCAGAAATAGATGTTTTTCTGGAACTCTCTTACTTTTATGATGATCCATCAGATGTGGACAATTTGATCTCTGGTTCCTCTGCCTTTTCTAAAACCAGCATGAACATCTGAAGTTCACGGTTCATGTATTGCTGAAGCCTGGCTCGGAGAATTTTGAGCATTACTTTACTAGCGTGTGAGTGAGATCACTGCAGATGGTGACTGCAGCCATGAAATTAAAAGACGCTTACTCCTTGGAAGAAAAGTTATGACCAACCTAGATAGTATATTCAAAAGCAGAGACATTACTTTGCCGACTAAGGTCCGTCTAGTCAAGGCTATGGTTTTTCCTGTGGTCATGTATGGATGTGAGAGTTGGACTGTGAAGAAGGCTGAGCACCAAAGAATTGATGTGTTTCAACTGTGGTGTTGGAGAAGACTCTTGAGAGTCCCTTGGACTGCAAGGAGATCCAACCAGTCCATTCTGAAGGAGATCAACTATGGGATTTCTTTGGAAGGAATGATGCTAAAGCTGAAGCTCCAGTACTTTGGACACCTCATGCGAAGAGTTGACTCACTGGAAAAGACTCTGATGCTGGGAGGTATTGGGGGCGGGAGGGGAAGGGGATGACCCAGGATGAGATGGCTGGATGGCATCACAGACTCGATAGACGTGAGTCTGAGTGAACTCCAGGAGATGGTGATTGACAGGGAGGCCTGGCGTGCTGCGATTCATGGGGTCGCAAAGAGTCGGACACAATTGAGCGACTGAACTGAACTGAACTGAACCGAGATGAGTGCAATTGTGCAGTAGTTTGAGCATTCTTTGGCATTGCCTTTCTTTGGGATTGATGAAAACTGACCTTTTCCAGTCCTATGGCCACTGCTGAGTTTTCCAAATATGCTGGCATATTGAGTGCAGGACTTTCACAGCATCATCTTTCAGGATTTGAAATAGCTCAACTGGGATTCCATCACTTCCACTAGCTTTGTTCATAGTGATTGTTCCTAAGGCCCACTTGACTTCACATTCCAGGATGTCTGGCTCTAGGTGAATGATCACACCATTGTGATTATCTTGGTTGTGAAGATCTTTTTGTACAGTTCTTCTGTGTATTCTTGCCACTTCTTCCTAATATCTTCTGCTTCTGTTAGGTCCCTACCATTTCTGTCCTTTATCGAGCCCATCTTTGCATGAAATGTTCCCTTGGTATCTCTACTTTTCTTGAAGAGATCTCTAGTCTTTCCCATTCTGTTGTTTTCCTCTATTTCTTTGTATTGATTGCTGAGGAAGGCTTTCTCTGCATTCAAATGGGTATATCTTTCCTTTTCTCCTTTGCTTTTCGCTTCCTTTCTTTTCACAGCTATTTGTAAGGCCTCCTCAGAGAGCCATTTTGCTTTTTGGCATTTCTTTTTCTTGAGGATGGTCTTGATTCCTTTCTCCTGTACAATGTCATGAACCTCCGTCCATAATTCATCAGGTACTCTGTCTATCAGATCTAGTCCTTCGTTGCCACTCTTTTAGGAGGAGACTGGAAAAACACATCAGGTAAAATGAGTATCAGAATTTTTTCTCCAGATTAAACATGCTGCAGTTCTCTGCAGAGCTAAAAACCTCACATTCTTATGATATTAATTATATTCCCTGATGGATCAGTGATAGTTCAGTTAGAAAAAAATAATATTCAGGAATTTCAGCAACACACACACAACACACATTTTATTAAGTGCCATCTAGTTTCTTTCACTATATTACAACCACAACCACGTCTAGGTAGAAATGACTAAAGAGAGAGAAGAAAAGCAAGCACAATCACCACCACCACCACAACGGAATCAAGAAAATGTCACCTTCATGATGCTAAGCAGGAAACTCTGGTAACCATTTTAAAATTAATTATTCACTTGAGAACCTACTGAAAAAAAAAAAAACAAAAACACTTTACTGTGAATATGACCAGTCGTCACTGGTCTTCCTACAATACAGGCAGATTCATCTTTGTCTACAATAGCCAACATTGTTGGAAAACTAACAGACAAGAAGCCATTAAGACAAACCCCAAAGGACCAGTGAAACAAATTTAGAGTTTATGGCTTCATGCCTACATTTTCAGACTGTCGCTAATGGGACAATTACACTCTAATGACCTTCCTCTAAGTGGAAGCCAAAAATATAATTCAGTTTTGTATAAATTAAAACAAATGAAATGGCTTTCAGTTTAGCAATGCTGACATCTCTCTTCAGAGAACTGGTTTTAGAGTAAAAATATTAGGATTAAAATTATTTAGGTGAAAAATACATGCAAGCAATGTATCATCTGTCAGATTACAAGAGTCATAAATTCCACATAGAGCAATCCATGTAAGATTCTTAATCAAAGGTTGACTCTGTCTTAAAGAAAGGAGCTATGAGATTCATTTTCTGTTACTAATTGGCACTTTATGTCTGAAGACAAATTTCTTTAGATTAATTTAGTGATGTATATCTTTACATAAATATGTATGAAGTGCTTCCTTGCTCAGTCGTGTCCAACTCTTTGTGATCCCATGGACTGTAGCCCACCAGGCTCCTCTGTCCTTGGAATTCTCCAGGCAAGAATACTGGAGTGGGCTGCCATTTCCTTCTCCAGGGGATCTTCCCAACCCAGGGATGGAACCCATATCTCTTGCATCTCCTGCATCAGCAGGAGGATTCTTTACTGCTTGAGCCATCAGGAAGCCCGTATATATGTATATTTTCCTATAAAAATAAAATATCTTTATATTTGCATATTAATAATAAATAAATGAATATTTATATTAGGTTTTAATAACCTGAACACCTAGATTTTGTCAGTGATCTTAATTTTAAAAAAATGATGGCTTGAAGTTTTCCAGAATGAGATTCTCTGTTGGTCATACTTCCAGGAGCTCAGCAGCTTCTAAGCTACATTAGAAGAGCTTTCATGTTTTTTAAAGAAATTTTCATGGTTAAACTTAACAAGGTGATGATATTTTTATTCTTTATCCTGTGTGGACTCTATTTAAATATACATGATGACTTTTCTCAGGGATTTTGCTGCCAGAGTTTTTTCCCACTGTCCTACTAAAGTTCTCATTCGATTTCTACTGTGTGGTGGTTTGAGGGGCTTCTCCAGGTGTCACTAGCCGTGAATAACCAAGAAATGTGGGTTTGATCCCTGGGTCAGGAATATGCTCTGGAGGAGGGAATGGCAACCCACTCCAGTATTCTTGCCTGGAGAAGCCCATGGACAGAGGAGCCTGGCAGGCTACAGTCCAGAGGGTCGCAAGGAGTCGGATAGCAGCAGCAGCAGCTGTGGTGGTTTGACATGATTTCAAATTCACTTGTTTACAGACAAAAATGAAGTTGTTTCATAGGTAAAGTGCTTTTTTTTTTGGTAAATTAATTTATTTATTTAAATTGGAGGCTAATTACTTTATGTAGTAGTTTTGCCATACATTCACACGAATCAGCCATGGGTGGACAGGTGTTCTCCATCCTGAACCCCTCTTCCCCTCCCTCCCCATCCCATCCTCCAGGGTCATCCCAGTGCCCTGTTTCACGCATTGAACCTGGACTGGGGATCTGCTTCACATATGCTAATATACATGTTTCAATGCTATTCTCTCACATCATCCCACTCTCACCTTCTCCCGCCGAGTCCAAAAGTCTGTTCTTTACATCTGTGTCTCTTTTGCTGTCTCGCATATAGGGTCATCATTACCATCTTTCTAAATTCCATATATATATATATATCTGCATTAATATAATGCATTGGTAAAGTGGTTTTGACATGAAAGGGAGATTGCCGTTAAAGCCGCCCCCCACATCTGTTGTTGCTAAGACCTCGTGGCCCAGGTTTTCAGCCGTCAGTGTTTCCTTGGGGCACAGCCACAGGGCCCTGCGCCCGGACCCGCACCTGGGAGGGGAAGCTCTGGTCCCCAAAGCAACCTCCCTCCCGCATCCCACCCAGTCCATCAGGAGGTCTCCTGCTAAACACCAAGCGGGTGCCCTGGGCCCCTGAGCGAGCGGGTGGAAAAGGTGGTTTCGCAGATGGCAGACAGGGTGCGGTTGGAGCCCACAGGTGGCTTGGTGTGTTGGGCTATAAGTGCGGGTCCCAATGGGGGAGCGGGAGGGTGGGAAGTGGGTGTTAGGCAAGTCCCCGAAGGCTCAGGGAGTCGCTGAACCCCGTTGCAGGGCCCTGTTGCCCTTGACGGCTCTTTCCAGAGGGAGCCCAGTGTCAGGGGTCTCCGGAGAACTTAAGGGGCCACAAGGGAGACCCGGGGTGAGAAACTCCTGGTACCCCAGCGTCAGGAGGCCCCTCAGCTGCCAGGAGTCACCAAGCAAACCCCAATCTTTGTCTGCATCTGTGCCCCTCCCACTCAGAGCCGTCTGTGTAGCAATCGCTTTGTCTAGCTAATAGACATAAACTATGCTTTAAATAATTAATAGCAAAATGTATGAAAATTAAAAGACTATAAATCCGTAGTGAAATGAATTGGAACTTGTAACTTAAAATGAATTAAAATTTAAAGACATAGCATGTTTACCGTAGCAGGATATATGCTTTTATATTTGCTATTAATAGTAACAAGATGTTAGAATATTGGCCTTGCAATTCTGTTTCTCCATTGCTTTTCATAAATGTCACAAGTGTTTACTGAGTTCTTTCTGTGTGCTAGTAGCTCATGGGAACACTGAGACAGGTTCCTGCTCTTAGATATTTGCATTCTAGAGAAGCATTACGGATTGCCGCTGTGGGAAAGGTACTGGCAGTATGCAGCCTGAACTGTAAAAGTGGTCCGTACTCATTCCATTTGCGATAGTACATCCTGTGAGGGGATGTGAGATTAGGTTAAATATATTGATTGTACCCAAGAAAATACCTTTTAAAAAATGGTTTATAAGAGAATGGGTTAAGGACATTTGGTCAAATATCCTGCCAAAATAACTGCAACAATTAGTGGGACTGCAGGCCAGATCACACACAGCAAGAGCATAATTATGTAGGTATTATGATGTTTATGGACAGTGTTAATGCTGTAGAAAATGCTTATGAAACAAATATGTTTGATCCAAAATTAACACAGAAAATAAAAACTGTAGGAAAATGCCGGAAGGAAACACAGCAGGATATCCTCAGATGTTAGAAATGGGTGATTTGTTAGATTTTCTGTATTAAAATAAGCAAAGCAGTATTTCTAAAATTCCTAACATGAAAATAACATCTCGCTTAAAATGTCTGTGATAAGTGTATGTAATATTTTTCTGTTTTAAACCATTTTTTACTTAATAAAACCTTATGTGCTTAACAAAGTAGTAACAAGGTCAAGATGAAGAAGTCAATTCATAAATAACAATTTCACATCCACTACATATAATGCTCAGTGTAAAACAAAGTATTAGCGATATTTTCAGAAGGTTTTTATCTGTAAGAAAGATTTCATAAATATAAACCTCACCCATCCTCCAAGCAACAGCTTAGTAAGAATTAGCTTTTGTTGTAAACATACTTGCTCATTGTGTAACTGAAGTTAGTTTCAAGAAATAGTAAAGAATTTTACAAGGACAGTATAAAATGTGATTTTTCATGAATAACCTTTTCTTTTCTGGGAAACAAACAAACAAAAGACTGATACACTGATTACTGTAATTTTCATGTCAATCACAGTAGCTTTATACTTCTTGATTTTTCCATCCATTTACTTATTATTTGTCATAGCATAATTTATTCTTAAGCAATGAAAGACCACATTTTCATCTTGAAGCACACAAAACTAATGGATGTGTGTTAGAATTTTCCTACTTTGTGTTTGTACTTTTATATTGTACTGAAAGCCCCATACTCCTTTTATAAACAGATACCAAAACTGTACAAGGCATCCTTTCATAATACTCTTTTCAAACTATACCCTGTCTTGATCAAATAATACTTCACTTTCCTATTAATAAAATTTCCTAGACTGAAAGAGTCTGAATGCATGCAGGCCCCTGTAACTTCTGGATGCCTACAGTCTGAAATGTTAACTTCCCCCTGAAGGCTCAGCCCAGTTCGCCCATGGTGGGTCCGGTCAGGGCCTGTCCCTTTCAGTTCAGCAGGCCTTGGTTCAGTGAGCCTGGCTGTGGTACAACTGGACCTCATGCCGTATTTGTTCTAACTGACCTCATAGATAATTCCTTGTCATCTTGTCTTATCCCCACTTTCCCCTGCAGTTGTGATAACAGCACCCTCCTTTGGGTTTTCTTTTATTTTTGTTGGCAGAAAAATGCAGACACCTAGACCCTGGCCTGATAAACTGTGATGGCCACCGAAGTTTGAACATCCTCACTTTAACTTTGCTCTAATTCAAGAAAATACAGTTGCCAAAATGACTGCATTCTCTTTTGAGTAAAGTAAGTAAGTTTATTTGTGATTAAAATCCTACGTCATTTCAGGGTTGACATGATCAGTAGAACAGGAAGGTGCGAAAGTGAAGGTGTTAGTCAATCAGTAGTGTCCAGCTCTTTGTCACTCCATGGACTGTAGCCCTCCAGGCTCCTCTGCTCAAGGGATTTCACAGGCAAGAACACTGGAGCCGGTTGCCATTTCCTCCCCCAGGAGAAATATTCCCAATCCAGGGATGGATCCCAGGTCTTTTTTGTCTCCTGCATTGGCAGGCAGGTTTTTTACCACTAGCGCCACGTGGGAAGTCCCAGTAGAACATGATTTATATTAAAAGAATTTTGATTCTTAAAAAATGTTTTGTATGCTGGTGTTCTAAAAGATGATTCAACAACAGAGATTTAGTTACTGAAGTGATCATCAGAGTAGTGAGGTTCATTCCCCAGGAACCAACACGAGGAAAAAATAAATCAAATTTTAACATAGGTTATATTTGTCAAATGCCTATATAGTCATTAAATTTAATATTCTATGTACTAAAAATATTTTATGTACCAGAAATAATATGCATTTTAACTAAACCGCATAAAACCTGTGTAAAAGGTTAGTGGCTGAAGTTAGTTACTGGGTTTAAGAAAATTAAATACAGTAAAGATTCAGGATAAAGCATACACCAATATTCTCCCACTGCTGCTGCTAAGTCACTTCAGTCGTGTCTGACTCTGTGCAGCCCCATAGACGGCAGCCTACCAGGCTCCCCCGTCCCTGGGATTCTCCAGGCAAGAACACTGGAGTGGGTTGCCATTTCCTTCTCCAATGCATGAAAGTGAAAAGTAAAATTGAAGTCACTCAGTTGTGTCCAACTCTTAGCGACCCCATGGACTGCAGCCTACCAGGCTCCTCCGTCCATGGGATTATCCAGGCAAGAGTACGGGAGTGGGGTGCCATTGCCTTCTCTGTATTCTCCCACATTGTATAGATAAATAGCAGTCATGTATTTCTTACACACTGGGACTTAAATGACTGTTTTATGATTTTTAAAAATTGTTATCAAATTAAACAATTATAAGACAATTACAGAGTTGTCTGTTTACTTGATATTGGCTAATTTAATTAATGAAAATCTAAAAATTCTCATTAAATTTCTTTAATACAGTTGCATTATTTTAATTTTCTTTATTGAAGTGATTCTGAAATTACTATCCCAGATCATACTGCAGCTAATAAAATTATCTAAACCTAATATTTTAAAGATTGAGATATACAAGAAAGGGCAATACAGGAAATTAAACAAGCCTACATAAATCTGTATTTATCACACTATATTTCCATTATGATTTATCACAGAAAGTGTATTAATCCACAAATTATAAACAGTTTAATATAACAATATTTTGCTCATAATGGTCCATAATTTTAAACATTACACAGATATTTATTATGGCTTAAATATAGCCATTTTTTCCCATTCCTGTCTAGAAACAACTGCAAATATTACAATATTTAGAGGAGATAAGAACTTGTTTTTATATATTTACTAAGTATAAACTATTTTTCCTTCTTTGATACTGTTTCTAGAGAAATTATTTGTTAGCAGTTAGCCTGTAAGTAAGTGTTATGACTGAAGGTAAAAGTTATTACTATTCCTGGTTCAATATTGACTATTTTAACATCAGTTGACATGCTTTTCTCTCATATTATGTTGCAACTTGCTCACTTTGCCTTTCTCCATGTAAATAATTTATCTAAAAATATAGTTATAGAAAAGCAACAATTTGTATAGGTATTTGCTTAAGAGTGATTTAAAAATAATTGCTTAAACAATTACCAATGACAAATAAAACTAATGGAAAACGTGACGTGATCAGTTTTAGTGTTTCAAGAGCAAAATGAAATTATTTACTTTCATGAATCAAACTGAATTATGCTGTACTTTTTATCATTCTGTGAACTAATATCAATCTTCTGATAGGTATTATATATGTCCTTCTGTAGTTTTTTAGAAAGAGCACTCTTATAATCACTTTACTGAATAACATAAAATATACTGCTCTCTTTACCTAGAGATAAAAGCTTACTATTTGTATAATTATTATTTTCCCTAATTTGTAAATAAGTTTCAAAAATATTGGAAAGTCTTCAATTTCAAATTATTCTCTTACCACCCCCTATAAAAAGATACCTATATATATGTGCTGCTGCTGCTGCTAAGTCGCTTCATTGTGTCGACTCTGTGCGACCCCATAGACGGCAGCCCACCAGGCGCACCCGTCCGTGGGATTCTCCAGGCAAGAACACTGGAGTGGGTTGCCATTTCCTTCTCCAATGCATGAAAGTGAAAGTGAAATCGCTCAGTCGTGTCTGATCCTCAGCAACCCCATTGACTGCAGCCTACCAGGCTCCTCCGTCCATGGGATTTTCCAGGCAAGAGGGCTGGAGTAGGGTGCCATTGCCTTCTCCATATATATGTGCATGTGAACACATTCTGAGTGATTTTTATGAGGTCAGCATAGGGAATATTAGATTCAGTGTATTTGTGAAATCAGTACAATATTTTCACAAGAAATTTCAGTGTTTGAAAGTTTTAGGTATAAGACATGATAAATTGTGTGACTTGTGAATTGAAATATATGTGTCATCTAATTAACTGTATTCTAACTTTGAGGTCATTGTTAATTTAGAGAATGAAAGTATAGGAGAAAGTTTAGGGAATTATTTAATAAAATCACTGATTTTTCATTGATATATATATATGAAGTTATATATGTATAAAATGTATATATATCAAAACTGATAGTTATATATATTAGTTATGCTTTATTACTAAGTAACTTAACAAAAGATTAATTTATGCTCTATTTTATATATACTCTTATACTTTCCCTAATCAAAATAGCAGTTCTGGATATATATGATACAGTGTAAGTTTTTGGTTAGGGAAGTTTCTAAACTTGAGGAAATTGCACTGACAAAATCTTTCCAAAAGATGTTATTAACATCTTTTATTGATTTTTCTAAGATGTGTTTAGAAGGATAGTGTAATACATTCCCCGCTAAATGGAATTAGTGTAACCAAAAGCTAATAATGGACTGTACCCACCAGATTTCTCTGTCCCTGAAATTCCCCAGATAAGAATATGGGAGTGGGTTACCATTCCCTACTGCAGGGGATCTTCCTGACCCAGGGATTGAATGTGTGTCTCCTGCACTATAGGTAGATTCTTTACCATCTGAACCACCAGGGAGTGTAAGTCTCTCAGTCATGTTCGACTCTTTGCAACCCCATGGACTATACAGTCCATGGAAATCTCCAGGCCAGAATACTCAACTGGGTAGCCTTGCCCTTCTCCAGGGGATCTTCCCAACCCAGGGATAGAACCCAGGTCTATGCAGGTGGATTCTTTACCAGCTGAACCACAAGGGAACCCACCAGGGAGGCCACTAATAAAAGTTGCAGTCATGTTAATTGCAAAATCACCCAATCTTTAATGACTATTAATGTGTTAGATCACTGAAAATGCTGACAAAAATTAAGATTTTTAAAACTTGGTGTTTATGTGGTATTTTAGGTATTTAAAATCTATTTAGGTATACTTTTAATAATACTGAAAACTGAGATGAGCTTCTGATGGGCTCTTTTATTACTGAGAGTATACTTAGTAATTGCTATCAGAAAACACTGCTGCCTGTGGGATATTATTCACTGTGCCTCATTTACTGCTACCTGTTTTAATTACAATTTGGGAAAACCTAATCAAGTGTTTTCCTCAACTAAACAAACCACTTAGATCAAACTGCATTTCTCCTTCTGAACAATTTACTATCCTTCCAAAAGCTGCAAATGGATCTTTAAGCTTCAAATAGAGTTTATGTGTGAAGGTCGATCTTTATTGATTTACTCTGATCTTTCAGAGGGTCTTCTTATTTACCAAATAGGCTTCCTAAATTAGTAAAGATAGGGCTTAAGCATTCTGTGAACTGTCTGTAACATATGTATCTTTAAAAAGAAAGTCTGTGTAGTATGTTACAGAGAAAAATCTATTTGCTCAACTCTATTTTAGTTTCCTTATACTTATTGAATCTAACCGGCAAGCTTCATTTTTAAGACATCTTTCAGACCACCTACTCTGGACTTGTTGATAAACAAACAAAAAATCTGCATGATTTCTTTTTCTCCTAGACTGAGGTTGTAGTCAAAGACATTTTTAAAAGTCTAACATTGTTTACAGAATTTTTTGCCCCTCCAGATATGGTTTTGTTCCTTTTTAGATTTCTTTATTATACCCAGTAACAGCTAGTATTTTGTCTGGGAATTTGGCAACCCAGTTTAGTATTCTTGCCTGAAAAATCCCATGGACAGAGTAGCCTCGTGGGCTATGTCCATTGAGTCTCAAAGAGTAGGACATGACTGAACACGCATGCATACATACATAATCTAGTTTGGTTTTGCTGTGATAAATACAGGAATAATGCTTTAAGAAAAACTGTCTGACTTATGTTGTTATATTATAATAAACTGAAAAGGACCCTTTGAGAATTTCGTCCTAATTTACCATTTTGCTATTGCTGAGGGAATTTACCACTACCTTTTGTTGTTGTTCAGTTCAGTCATGTCCAGCTCTTTGAGACCCCATGGACTGTAGCACACCAGGCTTCCCTGTCCTTCACCATCTCCTGGAGCTTGCTCAAACTCATGTCCATCGAGTCGGTGATGCCATCCAACCACTTCATGCTATGTCATCCCTTTCTCCTCCTGCCTTCAACCTTTCTCAGCCTCAAGGTCTTTTCTAATGAGTCGGCTCTAAGCATCAGGCGGCCTAAGGACTGCTACCCTTGGATTATGCATAGACGCGCTGCTCCCTCTACTGATATTGTTCATCAGTTTACTTGAGATAGTGCTTTTTACTTCACAAACTGTGTCTTGGAGCAGAAAGCCCATAGCCAGTCCTGGGCCTTGAGACTTCACTGGTTTCCAGGATCACTGTCTGCTGCAGAGCCGCACCTCTGGGTCTGTTCAAAGAATGACTCATAAAAACAGTCTGGAACCTGGAGCGGTCACTTGGTTTGGAAAATGATGAAATATTCCACTGTGACTCATTCAGGTCATCATAAAATTCTCTTTTTCCACATAATTGGAGAGCTTTAGAAGAGCCAATAACTCGGATGCACAGCATTTAGATGCCCAGAATCTAAAGAGTGCAAAAATGTGTTGTACCTGAAAACTTTGCCCTGGAAATTGGAGGGGTATTTGGGATTCCCATGCACAGAAACCCCTGGAAACAAGTTGTTCAGAGTCAACCTCTCTCCATGTTTATGAAAGTGTGGTCAGGGTTTAAACTCCTGAAGGATAAAACATTTCCTCCATCTTGCAGTACTGGCAGTTTCAGATAATGTGTATGACACCACTTAGAGGAAGCAGACAATAAATTCTGAGACTGAGATTTCAGGAGTCGGAATATTTGGAAGTACTTGGAGCAGAAAATGAAAACTGGAAAAGAAATGATGAGTCCACTGGAGATGATTTGCCATGTATCTTTTTATTTTCCTTTTCGCTCTTTGGATAAGAATTTGTTACCAAATGCCAACTAATGTGTGAAACTGAAGAAAGAGAGCATGCTTCTGAAAACCCATATGCAACAGGGTTTTAGGAAGAGCTAAATTTGGAATGGTTTGTTGAGCATGAAATAAAACAGGGAATAAGTATCAATCATCTCGTCAGAGAAAAAAGAGCGGAGAAGGACGATTACTTGTCTCCACATTTAATATAACTGACACACAAAAATTTTGGTAATAGGAATGCTATTTCCAATTCAGTTTGCAATCAAAGGTATTTTACATGTATGTCAATCGAATCCTTCTCTATATAACAAAATTTCACTCTAATTCAAGAATAGAGCATTACATTTCAAGGTTCAAATACGTATGATGTGCTGAATCTTATCCTTAAGTTGTGGTTAATATAAGGGTAACCTGAGAGCAAAAATGTCTGAAAAGAGATTTCAAGAATTTTAAGAAATTTCAAGAACTTTTGTAAGTTTTGAAAATTCTATTTTAATGTTTACTGAATAAAGACTATTTTAATATTCCTTTTCTGCAGCTGTCATTTACAGTGAGAAAATCCAGTTCTTGAAATATAAACAGTGATTTTGTATTAATAGTAGAATTATTTGCATTCATCAAGTCTGTTGTTTTAGCATGTTCTGATTCCAATACTGTTTCAACTTTCCTCAGCTACCTGAAGATTAATCCTTTTAAAATTTCTGTTACCAGTATTTTACTCTCATAGGTTATACCTATTTTATTTATTGATGGACTAAATATTATCTCTTCTGCTTGGCCACATTTTACTACCATCTACTAAAGAAAAGACATGACTTTTCAGTTTCTCCAATTACTTACGTCTAAATTATTCACTCTCATTGGCACCATTTGTAAAAAAGCCTCCTGCCAATGAAGGAGACACAAGAGACATGGGTTCAATACCTGGGTTAGGAAGATCCCCCAGAATAGGAAATAGCAACCCACTCCAGTATTCTTGCCTGGAAAATCCCATGGACAGGGGAGCCTGGCAGGTTACAGCCCATGGGGTCACAAAGAGTTGGACACGATTAAGCACACTTTCACATTTTTTCAAAACTGCAGTACTATGTCAGATGTACAATGTGGATTTTGCTTACATCCAGTCACATATTTATAAGACAAAGTCAAAAGTTATGTTTGCTAATGTTTTGCAATATTTTGTCATTTATAATTATCTTATAAGATTAGATGCACATAATATAAATTACTCATCAGACTCTAGCTTCAGCAATAGTTTTTCTTTTTAATAACCCTGTTCTGTTCAGGAAAGAGTGAGAAGATCATTAAAAAATAATACTTCTCTTTTAATTCTTGCAATAAGAAGTTACGAATAGTTCTTTAAATAATTGTTTAAGAGCAGCATTTACTTTTTTATCACTATGATTAAAGTTGTTGTTTAGTTGGTCAGTCATGTCCAACTCTTTGCGACTCTATGGACTGTAGCCTGCCAGACTCATCTGTCCTTGGGACTCTCCAGGCAAGATACTGGAGTGGGTTGCCATGCCCTCCTTTAAGAGATCTTCCTGACTTAGATAGAACCTGCATTTCCTGCACTGGCATACAAATTCTTTACTGCTATGATTAAATTAACTTTTGCTTTTACTCTTAAAAGCATTGAGAAGTGGAATACAGTATTATCAATGCTGAGAAATTTTTACAATCACTATAGAACCCTATATATAAATTATTAAAGAAGTTTAGGATTTTAAAACTATAAAACATGATCATGCATGTTGCTATGAAATTCCTTTTGGCAAATCCCCCCTAAAATTTGTAAAGTTTTTCAGAAAAGAAAAGAAACAGCTGACATTTAACTCATCTTCTGTATTCTATTTGATACACTAATGTAGATATCATATTTGCCTTTCAAATTTAATATGAGAATTAACTATTTTCTCATTCTTTATAGAGAATATATTTAACTATAACTGCTGTGTCTTTAATCAATCTGAAATTGAGAAATATTTTTCTATGAACTATAAGAGAAAAATTTATATTATATAAATTAATTTTAAAACCTGATTCTTAATATAACATATTCCATGGTTATTAATTATGACAATACAAATTCATAGTTATATAGACTTTCTACTGAATGTGTATTTGAAAAATAGCTAAAAATACTGACTGTTTGTCTCCTCTGCTGCTGCTGCTGCTGCTAAGCTGCTTCAGTCGTGTCCAACTCTGTGTGACCCCATAGATGGAAGCCCACCAGGCTCCCCCATCCCTGGGATTCTCCAGGCAAGAACACTGGAGTGGGTTGCCATTGCCTTCTCATCTCCCCTATCCCCCTCCAAATTCACATGCTGAAACCAATTCCCCAGTGTGACAGTATTACGAAATGGGGCCTTTGGGAGAACATTAGGTCATGAAAGTGCAGTCCTCGTGAACGGGATTAGCTAGCGCCCTCACAAAACGGACCCCACAGAGCTCCCACTGTCCTTCAGCCACCTGAGGACGCAGCATGAAGGCAGTTGTCTATGAACCAGGAGGCATGCTGGTCTATGGCGGTGTCTATGAACTCCGCATCTTCCTGTGAGCTGCTTTTGGACTTCCCAGCCTCCTAAATTGTGGGAAATGAATTTCTGTCACTTATAAGCCACCCAGGTATGATGTGCTATTATAGCAACCCAAATAGAGTAAACTGGCTAACTGATTTTATTTCTTAATTTATCTCTGTGCTGTGTGTGTGCTAAGTCACTTCAGTCATGTCTGACTCTTTGCAACCTTATGGACTGTAGCTGGCCAGTCCCCCCTCTGTTCATGGGATTAACTGAAAGGTGGCACAATCAAGTTAGACTAGTTTTTAAAAGTTGGAGATTCTACTGAACCTCAGAGGAAATGGTTTATCAGCTAAGGCTGCTGTGGGAAGTTTAGATATTTCTTTAGTGATGACTTAGAGTTTTTCTGACAGTAAATTCCAGACATGGCCATGGGCACAGTTGGTGTGTTTGAGGGGTTAATCCCTGAATGCAGCAAGCTAGGAGAGTGAAACGGAGAAGGAAGAACAGACAAGAAGTGTTTGTTGAACTAGTTATTTCTGAGCAGCTGATGCTTAATAAATTGCTTCTAAATTTTATTCCAAATGAACCTTGGAATTGTTTCTCCAAAGGGTGGAAAGCTAGGAATTTATTCACATTCCCCTTCCCCACTCTGTCTGAGAATTGACCTATAGGACTTTAACTTTTGTGCCCTTAATAACTGTTGAAAAAGTCTGCAGAGACTCTGGCAGAACACTGAGCGACCCAGCAGGTACATGCAAGAAGCAGCCTCTGTTTACAGGACCGTTCACCCCAGCTGCAGCTGAAGTCCGAGCTTGATCAGGGGGTATAGAGAGCCGCACACAAAAGCAGTCTGTTGGACTCTATGTGGGGCATGAGTGAAGTCAGGAAAAGATTACACGAAGGGAAACAATAGATTATAGATTTCAACCTGTACTTCCTTAGAAATATGGGTTTTTTAATTATTTCTTACTACCAAAAAGAATATCCCACGTACTACTTTTATCCTCATTGTTCACTTTTTAAAAGTGCTTTATTGTCTGCTTTAGAGTATACGCCTTTAAGAGTCACCCTTGAATTTTTAACGTGGATTCTTCTCTACAGATTGTTTTAGTGAATTCAAATGCTGTCGTCTCCCTTGTGATGGTTATTAGCAAGACTTTTTATCATGCAATTGTTTTTTGAGCACTACCCCCTCTTTCTGTCATTATTGCAAAGTTTGTAACTGTTGTCACTGTGTTCCTCATTCATTGCTGTATTTAAAACTTCCCAAAAGTTAGCAGCTTAAAATTACAAAAGGGACTTTCCTGGCTGTGCAGTGGTTAAGATGCTGCACTTCCACTGCAGCAGGGGGCTCAAGTTCGATCCCTGGTGGGATCCTAAGATTCCACATACCTCACTTCATGGCCACAGTAGTTTAAATTCATCAGGTAACAGCAGAAGCAAGTTTTAAGTGGCAGTTCTAAAATGCTTCTTTAATTTATCATTTTACAATTAACTCTTTGCATGATGTGTGAAGTAAAATTTGTGAAGGATACTTCTTGCTACATTTTAATAGGGGTAAATCTTAATAGTATTTGCTGTACTTGAAAGTAGCAAATATGTTTTCCCACTGCAAATGAACCCTTGCTTATAAACATGTTTTCTTAGAGTACAGAAGTAAACATTTATTTTTCCTTCAAACATTTGGCTACATTGACTAATAGAGTTAGTTAAATACCACTAGAATCTGAAAAATTCTGGCATGTACTGCTAAGGAGTGGTGTGAACTGGAAACTACTTAGAAAACCTATCACACTTTATAGCTGGATATACTATACCCATATGCATACATACAGGCATGTACATGTACATGGGTGTATGACCCTCCAGAATATGCTTGTGTTAGGACCAAAGTGAAGCCAGGACAGGCTCTAAGGGGCAGGCTAGCCTGAGGTTCAGTCTCTAGGAAGGCTGAGGCACTGGGAACTCCCGCAGGCAGTGTAGCTCGACTAATCAGAAAAAATCCCCATAGCCCCCCGCCCACGCCAGACCCGAGCCAATCTGGACAGGGATGCGAGGTTTAAAAGTCCCGCACGCACGTATGGTTTAACCAATCAGCTATGCTGTTACAGGAACAAAGAACCGTCTGTATAAAAGTAGATGTGATTCAGAGCTCGCGGCTCTCATCAAGACTCCACTGCGCTGGATAAGACTTGAGCCCTAGCTCGAGCTAGCAATAAACCCCTTCATGCTTTTGCATTGCTGTGGATGTCTTATTCTCTCAGTTTTGGGGACTTGGACACTGGGCATAACATTTGGGGGCTTGTCCGGGATCCCTTCAACTGGGAAGAACAACACTCTCCCGACAGAAGGGGTTTCCTCACTAGGAGGAGAGATCTCTGAACACCGGTGTTAATTCTGGTAAAGTCCAGCATAAGGCCGAGGCCCAGCATCGTGCTGGGGAGGCGGCTGGCTCTGTTTCCTGGTTAAGTCCAGTGTAAGGCCGAGGCCTGGCATTGTGCCGGGGAGGCGGCTGGCTCTGTGAACATCCTGCCGGTAAGATACTCTCAAGGGGGAAAAGTGTTAAAAAGGGGGGCCCAGGAAGACCTAGTGCTGTGTTCTCAGCCGATGTGTATTTGTTATCTGTTTGTCGTGTCTGTGTGAGTGCCAGCATTGTCTCTGCTCTTTGTGTGTTCATTTTGTCTCCTGTGTTCGTCTCTGTAATCATGGGGCAAGCGACTTCTACTCCTTTGTCCCTTATGACTGACCATTTTTCTGATTTCAAATCTAGGACACAAATTCTATCATTATTGGTGAAAAAGCCGAGACTGACATCCTGACCACTTGGGGTACTCAGGGACCAGCTTGCCTGCCAATGGACCAGACCCAGCGGCTGCAACCAGGACCCTTTTGTCCCTGGTCTCCTCCTGACGTGGACAACTGGCCAGAGTGCCCCGACTGGTAAGGAACAAGAGATTGTATTGACCTCTATCCCCTCCCCTCTCTCTTTCGTCTCCTTAACCCTTTCTATCCTTCCCTGTTTTTCTAGTCCCTCCCCCGGTCCTGGATGCAGAAATCTGGTCGAAGGGCCCTCAGCCTGAGCTGAGGATTGGAGACTGACCACCTCCTCTTGGCAGAGAACTCGAATTCTGGTTCTGATTTCTGGTAGGGCCAAGTTCCAGTCCTCCCTTCTCTGGAGGCCCAGGGAAAAGTCCCGTAACGCCTGGGTATCTGTAGGTGGCAGGAGACGTTTGTAAGTCCACCCCTTTTGCCCCCCTCTCCTGCCTCCTCCCCCTTCTTTTTTCAACCTGGCTTCCTTTCCTCCCTTGAAATCTTTGATGTTAGTACTTAGACCTGAAGTTCTGTGTCTCTATAGGAGGTTTCCTGAGAGACTATATTTTTGCATTTAAGGGCTTACGTGGTGGAGCCAAGGTTAAAGCGTCTGCCTGCAATATGGGAGACCTGGGTTCGATCCCTGGGTCAAGAAGATCCCCTGGAGAAAGAAATTTTGCTTTGTCTGGCCACCATGTGGTTTAGAGCTGCCGCCATTTTGTTAAAACTTGATTTTCTTTCCCTGTGCCTTGAGACCAGGGCTCTCAAGAACTCTTATCTAGACCATCTCTAACTCCTGACACTGGAAAAAAAAAAAAAAAAAGGCTTAAAGCTAGATCTTGCACTGTGTCTGTCTAAATATGTCTTGGTAATATTTTTGTGTTTAATGTGTATATGAGCTCTATTTATTTGGCTTAAAAAAAGGGGGGGGTAAGCGCTTACAGATCAAGTAATTCTAAATTAAACAATAAATTCCAGGTTCATGTGAACTGGGAAATATTCAATGTTAAATACCTGATATTAGTGTTTGTTGACTTATCTAATATAGACATGTCTTAAAATAATTAACGTTAAGTAAAATATTTTCATTGTACCTAGGGTCAATATAAGTTAAATATTATATCTGTTACAAGTTTGTCAACAAGGAAATTACCTCAAGTGAAAAAACTTCTAAAAATGTAAATGAGATATGAGCTTTTATATCTCTAGCTAACTTTGGGGTGCTTCAGAGAGCCCCTGGAGCATCCTAAGGAGAGATATTAAACTGTGTTTATTTGGTTGGTTAAATTACATGGAAAAGATTATCAAATGAATAATAAATCCACTCATGTTATAATGTATGGTAAATTAACTAATACAGATATCCTAAAAATTATATGGAGTTTTTAACATTCTGATATGTCCTGGTATTTTAATGGAAAACCTGATGACTTCACAAAAGTTAACAAAAGGACTGAATGAACCAGTAAATATGCTTATAACTTTTATGGTTTCTATCTAAAAAATTATGGGTTTGAATCTTATGTTTTCAGGGAGTAGGGAAAATCTTCCTCTCAAACTAATTATGACAATACTTTGGTAAAATTAAACGTTATAAACAAAACAATTATATTTTCTGACTCCTCTAAAAATTGGGAGTTCTTAGGTTTCCAGTAAGTTTATCAAATGAGTTAGGAAGGTTATCTCATGGTTACAAAAATCTCAAGAAATTTTTGAGACCTTAAAAGGGAAAAATTCACCTAGATTTGTTAGGCAGAATCTGTGATAAGCCTTTGGTGTGAGTTTCCCAACCGTGTTTTATTCTAAAAGTTCAGTCTGAGACTCTATAAATGTTTCAGCAAAATAAAAAGCCTATAATGAATTATGGTTATAAAAATCATCAGACCAAAATCAGTGAGAACAGACCTATTTTGCAAATAAACTAGCCTTAATTTGGTTATATTTAATAAAAATAATAGTAACTATAAGAAAAAAAAATTCAAAACTCTAAATCCCAGTTTGTTAATGGAGGTCTGCATCTAGTAAGACTCATCTCTTAGATAGTTCTTTGCTGTTATGTGATATTGATGTAAAGTTTAATTAACTCCTTAAAAATCACCCAAAGTTTGTTTCTGAAGGCTATCTCAGTAATCTATCTTTAGATGAAAATCAGATGCCTCATGACCTGCAACCAGGACTGAAAAAAGACATAATTTAAGGGACTGTCTCCAACATGGATGGAAGGACTTTTTTATCAGGAGAAACTACAGTACACCAGGATGAGAAGACGACGACATCAGAGGTAGACAGCTTCCCCGAGATGCTGGACCTGATTCATATGATCATTTATGTTTTCTTGGCTTCTTAGACCTTTGCATATAAGTCAAATGCTTTTCTATCATAGGTCTGATCCTATACTAGTTTTAAAAATCAATCCAATTGTTGGGTTTGTGGCCAACTACCTGTGTCTAGTTCTGGGTTACCTTGGTAAATTTCTCTACTACCAGGCTCTAACTGGTTGGCCCTAAGAAAATTTACTTAAAAATTATAGTCATATTCTGGTCACTATGGTATTACTAGATAGGATCCCCTCACAGGGCCAATTAATAATGCCTGCTCTGACTCTGGCTATAAATTTGAGCTTTTTTCTACCACCCAAGCTCAATCAGAACAAAAAAGTTTCCACAAAGAAGGGAAAAATCTCCCACAATTATGGGATGGATTTATATAAATAATATCAGGCTACAATAATTTAGGTTTAAAGTCTCCTCTGTTAAAAATAAATAAATAAATAAGTAAATCATACTAAAGATACAGTCTAGTAACACTAGAAAACTGGGCTATGTGCCTTATAGATGGTGCCAATGTGTAATTTCTCTGGAAGATAAAGATTCTACAGAACAGACTAAGTCAGATGACCTGAAGATATACTGGGCTACATGTAATGAAAGTTCTTAACATAAGTCTTACTTGTGACTTTACTAATACTGCTGGCTATGTTATTTGTATTTCCCCTGTCTTACAAAATTGCTGTTTCTTACACTGTCAAATGTGTGTATGAGGCCTCTAATAGAATAATATATAGTCCCATATAAAATCGATGATGGTAACAGTGTAACTCTAGATATGACAAGAAGCAACAAGAGGGAATATTTTCCTGGACCAAGAAGCTAATAAGACAGGTGGTCCAGAGAATTTTAGATACTGTTTTATGGCCTAATCCAGTAACAGCACATTGAGTGGCTTGTCAACAGAATCTTTGCCAAACCTGAGAATGTACATTCTCAGCACCATGAGATAAAATGGTCATGAAGTGCCCCCCCTCATAATCATGGTCAAGTTTATGAGCAAAAAGGGGCTCTGCCAACTGAAGACTGACACTCACCATCTGCATCTACAAAGATTAAATCATGGCTGCTGCAACTGTTGACTTTCAACGCCCCTGAAAAGAGTTCAGGGTAAAAATCAAAAATGAGGCACTCTGTGCTCTGGGAAAAACTGACAGAACAGGCCTTCAGATAGTTAGATCTTTTCAGGAGAAGATTTTATGAGTCCCAATTCTTTCATCTTCTCATATCTAGAGAAACACTGATGTCATTAACAGTGAAATCTGCTTTGGCTATTAAAAAATAGTTTACAATTAAAAGTCAAAATAGAGTAGCTATGGTTCAGATATCCTAGAAAATAACTAGGTGATGCTATGGGTGTGCTTTCAGATTAGAGCTTGTATTGCTCCAAGCTGGGGCAGTCCTATGCCCCATTTTGACAGGAAGTTATCATAGTCATTGTTGCCTAGTTCTCTAAAATTAAAACTGAGTTGGACTCTGTGGGGCTCTGGAGTACAGATCTGCTCTGTGTTCTCCATTTCTTATCTGTAGGATATAGACTTTGTTCAGCCTCCTTGGCCTTCCCTGAATTCCAAAGCATGGATTCAAACAATTGCTAATCAGGGAAGGGAGGGGATACAAAAACAAAAACAATCAAAGGTTGGTACAGCCTCCAGACAGAGTCCTGGTTCCTACTCAGAGAAATATGCATAACAATGTCTTTGAGCCCCCACCCAGGTGGAAGATGGTAACTTCAGACTGAACACAAGGTTCTTGGAGCACTGCTCTGTTGCCTCACCACCAACCAATCAGAAGGGGTCACAAACCCTGTAACCCTCACCCCAAATGTTGCCTTCTGTTTCTGGGGACCAGAGATGACCATCCTATTAGGTCTCTTGTTTGGCCCTTGTCTGTTTCATCTCTGAGAGGGGCCAACTAAATTGCTGCAACTACAAGCGTAGAAGCTGGTTTCGGATATAGAAAACCCCAACTTAGATCAGGTAGAGAGACTTCTGCTCTGCTAGGCAGGCCTATGCCCATGCACAGCAGGAAGAAGTTACAGAAAAAAGAGACCTCTGCCCCAATTCCCAAAAAGTATCTTGAGTGTGAAGTCTCTCAGGGGGCCTATGTGCTGTGTTAGGCGAAGAACGTTGTTTTTATGTAAATCACTCAGGGGTAATCAGGGAGTCCCTGGCCAAGATAAGAGAAGGGCTAAATCAAAAAAAGAAAAAAAAATGTCTCAAAATTGATTTGAGTCCTGGTTCCAACAGTCCGTGTGGTTAACAACGCAAATTTCCACCCTGGTGGGCGCTCTAATAGTGCTACTATTAATACTTACTTTTGGTCCATGCATAATAACTAAGCTTGTTGCCTTTGTAAACGATCGCGTCAATACTGTCCAACTGATGGTACTGAGGCAATAGTATCAGGCCCTGCCCCCAAATAAAGAGGAAGATTCCTCTATGTAGCTGAAGACAGGGGGGAATGTTAGGACCAAACTGAAACCAGGACGGGCTCTAAGGGGCAGGCTAGGTCTGAGGTTCAGTCTCTAGGAAAGCTGAGGCACTGGGAACTCCCGCAGGCAGTGTAGCTCGACTAATCAGAAAAAATCCCCGTAGCCCCCCGACCGCGCCAGACCTGAGCCAATCCAGATAGGGATGCGAGGTTTAAAAGTCCCGTGTGCACATACAGTTTAACCAATCAGCTATACTGTTACAGGAACAAAAAACCATCTGTATAAAAGTAGATGTGATTCAGAGCTCGGGGCTCTCAAGACTCCACTGCACTGGATGAGACTTGAGCCCTAGCTCGAGCTAGCAATAAGCCCCTTCATGCTTTTGCATTGCTGTGGATGTCTTATTCTCCCAGTTTTGGGGACTCGGACACTGGGCACAACACTTGAAGCAACTGTGAATCAGTGAAATGTTAGGCACAACCCAAATGTCCAGTTTCTCCAATTAGCGAGAAGACATAACCCGCTGGAAAGCATCAAGCAGTGACTCTGGGTTTTCCTGGGGTGTCCTGAGATTCTTGAAGACCAGTGCTTAGGAATTCCAGCCCGTTGTTCAGACTGGAGTGAAGACATCAGAAAAGCAGAGGCCACGGAGCAGAGAGCGAGCAGAGAGTGAAGGGTGTCTGAGCGAGTGAGGGAGGCAGGCCGATGGGTGGACAGGGAGATGGCCTCTTGACTTCTTTGTCAGCTTGCTCCCTCACAGTGGCCATTTCATTCGTGGAAGAAAATAAGTGAAAATTGCTTAAGTGATCATTGTGTGCCATTCCTTTCATATGTGAATTATTTACATGTCAATACATAGCAGCCCACTCCAATCTTCTCTCCTAGGAAATTCCATGGACAGAGAAGCTTGGCAGGCTACAGTCCTTGGGGTGGGGTCACAAATCAGACATGACTTGGCAACTAAACAGCAACAGCCATCCAGAATTCAGGTTCTTGTTTTAACCTGAGGACAGAACTTACTTCATTCATTGGAAGAATTTTGACCGTATGACTTCCTGACCTTGTCTGACTTTGAGTTTGTATACATTTTGCCAAACTCTAGCAGGTTGCTGCTGCTAAGTTGCTTCAGTCATGTCTGACTCTGTGCGACCCCATAGACAGCAGCCCACCAGGCTCCCCTGTCCCTGGGATCCTCCAGGCAAGAACAACGGAGTGGGTTGCCATTTCCTTCTCCAATGCATGAAAGTGAAACTGATGTCGCTCAGTAGTGTCTGACTCTTAGCGACCCCATGGACTGCAGCCCACCAGGCTCCTCCATCCATGGGATTTTCCAGGCAGGAGTACTGGAGTGGGGTGCCATTGCCTTGGTTAAGCAGTGCTAAAAATTACAGTCAGCTCTGGTTAGCTTCCCAGGTGACTCAGAGGTAAAGAATTCTCCCGCAGTGCAGGAGATGCAGGTACCATCCCTGAGTTGGGAAGATCCCCTGGAGGAGGAGACAGCAACCTACTCCACTGGAGAATCCAAAGGAGAGAGGAGGGCGGGCTACAGTCCATCAGGTCACAAAGAGTCGGACACAACTGAGCAACTGAGCATAGACAGCACTGTTTAGATGAGCAAAATGAATACTGAGCTACATAATCAACAAAGCTCTAACTGCTACAAAACATTGTAGTCAGGTATTTTCCACACATAGGTACACACCGAGAGCTTGTGTGTCTTTACCACAAATCTAGTTTCCAACCTCCTGAAACAAAACAAAAGTATAATATTAATAGAAGATACATCATTTTTCACACTAGAATCGTTTGACTCATTTTATCTGCAATGTCCTGTTCTTGTTCACATCACTGTTTAATGCATCAGACACAGAACCAGCATCTGATCATGGTGTTGTGTAGACTACTAAACATAAAACAGGAAAGTGAAAAAATAAATCATGAAAGTTTATTCCTTATTTACAGACAAGAACTATACAAAGAAGATGACCTTACAACAAACCAATAAAAAGTTTAAAATATTTTCTTTGAGTTGAATGAAAGTTTGAAGGACAAAGGACACTGTAAGCCACAAATTATTTGAGGAGGTAATGGACTGAAAAACAAGAGGCCGTGAACTGAAGCTAAAGCTAAGAGAAGACAGTGCCCTGAGGGAATTCATGAAAAATGTCCTCGGGCAGAGGCTGATTAGTGTGTGGAACAATAAGCAATTAGAGGCAAAGAACATTGCTTTAAAATCTGACTGCAGCCACTCACATGGGTAGATATAATTAGGCAGCAGAGTCTTTAATTCTCAAGCTCTCATGTGTGAACAGAAAAGCATAAAGAAGAGACACTTAAATTTAAATTATATGCATATGTGTATACATATAATACATGCTTCAAGTGAGTGACTAAACTAATGTTAATCACAACCCACTCCAGTGTTCTTGCCTGGAGAATCCCAGGGATGGGGGAGCCTGGTGGGCTGCTGTCTATGGGGTTGCATACAGTCAGACACAACTGAAGCGACTTAGCAGTAGCAGTAGCAATCACTTTTAAGCTAATCTTAAAAGGGAGTGGCAAGTGAGTATGTGATTGTGTATGTAGTGAATAGAAATCATAAAAGATTAAGGGGTCACTGTGCTCAGTAACCATTTGGGATAACAGCACTAACACAGGTCCATTGTGTCTAGAATAGAGAGTGAACAGCTATAGAGAATGGTGTGGGGAAAGCTTCCAGACCTTGGCATGTGGGACAACACACTGCCCTCCAACAACCCACTGTGAGACCAATAATTTCATCATTAACATCATTTAAATTAAGATGGTTCTGCCATGCTGCTGCTGCTGCTGCTGCTAAGTCACTTCAGTCATGTCCGACTCTGTGCGACCCCATAGACGGCAGCCCATCAGGCTCCCCCATCCCTGGGATTCTCTAGGCAAGAATTCTGCCATAGTAAAGTCATTATTTCACACATGATTTTAAAGCAATATACAAAAGACTGGTTCCAAATAGGAAAAGAAGTAGGTCAAGGCTGTATGTTGTCACCCTGCTTATTTAATTTCTATACAGAGTACATCAGGAGAAATGCTGGGCTGGAAGGAGCACAAGCTGGAATCAAGATTGCCAGGAGAAATATCAATAACCTCAGATATGCAGGTGACACCACCCTTATGGCAGAAAGTGAAGAGGAACTCAAAAGCCTCTTGATGAAAGTGAAAGAGGAGAGTGAAAAAGTTGGCTTAAAGCTCAACATTCAGAAAACGAAGATCATGGCATCCAGTCCCATCACTTCATGGGAAATAGATGGGGAAACAGTGGAAACAGTGTCAGACTTTATTATTTGGGGCTCCAAAATCACTGTAGATGTGATTGAAGCCATGAAATTAAAAGACACTTACTCCTTAGAAGGAAAGGTATGACCAACCTAGATAGCATATTGGAAAGCAGAGATATTACCTTGCCAACAAAGGTCCAGCCAGTCAAGGCTATGGTTTTTCCAGTAGTCATGTATGGATGTGAGAGTTGGACTGTGAAGAAAGCTGAGCACTGAACAATTGATGCTTTTGAACTGTGGTGTTGGAGAAGACTCTTGAGAGTCCCTTGGACTGCAAGGAGATCCAACCAGTCCATCCTAAAGGAGATCAGTCCTGGGTGTTCGTTGGAAGGACTGATGCTACAGCTGAAAGTCCAGTACTTTGGCCACCTCATGCGAAGAGTTGACTCACTGGAAAAGACCCTGATGCTGGCAGAGATTGGGGGCAGGAGGAGAAAGGGACGACAGAGGGTGAGATGGCTGGATGGCATCACTGACTCAATGGACTCCAGGAGTTGGAGATGGTCAGGGAGGCCAGGAGTGCTGTGATTCATGGGGTCTCAAAGAGTCGGACACGACTGAGAAACTAAACTGAATTGAACTGAACTGATTAGCTTTAAACAATGCTAAAATTTTCAGAAAAAAAGAGGGTATTGAAGAAATCAAGCAGAAGAGAAACATTTTAAAGAGGGCTTTTGAGATTTCATTTATTGACTATGTGTGAGGTGTAAGACTAACATGGGGGTTCTTGAGCAGCCAAGGTGAGTAAAAGGAATTTGTGGAACATGGTTGAGAAATCTATAGGGGTGTCAGGATTTTTGGTCACAGCATTTACACAATTCTTCAGAAGACTAATCCACCTGCAATGTGGGAGAACTGGGTTCGATCCCTGAGTTGGGAAGATATCCCGGAGAAGGACATGGTGACCCACTGCAGTATTCTTGCCTGGAGAATCCTCATGGACAGAGTCCATGGAGTAGCAAAGAGTCGGACATGGCTGAGTGACTAAGCACAGCACAGTTCAGTTCATTTCAGGTCAGTCGCTCAGTCGTGTCTAACTCTTTGCGACCCCATGAACCACAGCACGCCAGGCCTCCCTGTCCATCTCCAAGTCCCAGAGTCCACCCAAACCCATGTCCATTGAGTCGGTGATGCCATCCAGCCATCTCATCCTCTGTCATCCCCTTCTCCTCCTGCCCACAATCCCTCCCAGCATCAAGGTCTTTTCCAATGACTCAGCTCTTCGCATCAGGTGGCCAAAGTGTTGGAGTTTCACCTTCAACATCAGTCCTTCCAATGAACACCCAGGACTGATCTCCTTTAGGATGGACTGATTGGATCTCCTTGCAAGCCAAGGGACTCTCAAGAGTCTTCTCCAATACCACAGTTCAAACGCATAAATTCTTCAGCGCTCAGCTTTCTTTATAGTCCAACTCTCACATCCATACATGACCACTGGAAAAACCATACGCTTGACTAGCTGGACATTTGTTGGCAAAGTGATGTCTCTGCTTTTTAATATGCTATCTAGGTTGGTCATAACTTTCCTTCCAAGGAGTAAGTGTCTTTTAATTTCATGGCTGCAATCACCATCTGTAGTGATTTGGGAGCCCCAAAAAATAAAGTCTGACACTGTTTCTACTGTTTCCCCATCTATTTCCCATGAAGTGATGGGACCAGATGCCATGATCTTAGTTTTCTAAATGTTGAGCTTTAAGCCAACTTTTTCACTCTCTTTCACTTTCATCAAGAGGCTCTTTAGTTCTTCCTCATTTTCTGCCATGAGAGTGGTGCTATCTGCATATCTGAGGTTATTGATATTTCTCCCAGCAATCTTGATTCCAGTTTGTGCTTCCTCCAGCCCAGCGTTCCTCATGATGTACTCTGCATATAAGTTTAAAAAGCAGGGTGACAATATATAGCCTTGACCTACTCCTTTTCCCATTTGGAACCAGCCTGTTGTTCCATGTCTAGTTCTAACTGTTGCTTCCTGACCTGCATACAGGTTTCTCAAGAGGCAGGTTAAGTGGTCTGGTATGCCCATCTCTTTCAGAATTTTCCACAGTTTATTGTGATCCACACAGTCAAAGGCTTTGGCATAGTCCATAAAGCAGAAATGGATGTTTTTCTGAAACTCTGTTGCTTTTTTGATGATCCAGTGGATGCTGGAAATTTGATCTCTGGTTCCTCTGCCTTTTCTAAAACCAGCTTGAACATCAGGAAGTTCATGGTTCACATGTTGCTGAAGCCTGGCTTGGAGAATTTTGAGCATTACTTTACTAGCATGTGAGATGAGTGCAGTTGTGCGGTAGTTTGAGCATTCTTTGGCATTGTCTTTCTTTGGGATTGGAATGAAAACTGATATTTTCCAGTCCTGTGGCCACTGATGAGTTTTCCAAATTTGCTGGCATATTGAGTATAGCACTTTCACAGCATCATCTTTCAGGATTTGAAATAGCTCAAGTGGAATTCCATCACCTCCACTAGCTTTGTTTGTAGTGATGCTTTCTAAGGCCCACTTGACTTCACTTTCTAGGATGTCTGGCTCTAGGTGAGTGATCACACCGTCGTGATTATCTGGGTCATGAGTATCTTTTTTGTACAGTTCTTCCGTGTATCCTTGCCACCTCTTCTTAATATCTTCTGCTTCTGTTAGGTCCCTATCATTTCTGTCCTTTATTGAGCCCATCTTTGTATAAAATGTTCCCTTGGTATCTCTGATTTTCTTGAAGCAATCTGTAGTCTTTCCCATTCTGTTGTGTTCGTCTATTTCTTTGCACTGATCACTGAGGAAGGCTTTCTTATCTCTCCTTGCTATTAGTTGGGACTCTGCATTCAGATAGGTATATCTTTCTTTTTCTCCTTTGCTTTTCACTTCTCTTCTTTTCACAGCTATTTGTAAGGCCTCCTCAGACAGCCATTTTGCTTTTTGGCATTTCTTTTTCTTGGAGATTATCTTGATCCCTGTCTCCTGTACAATGTCATGAACCTCCGTTCATAGTTCCCTAGGCACTCTGTCTATCAGATCTAGTCCCTTAAATCTATTTCTCACTTCCATGTATAGTCATAAGGGATTTGATTTAAGTCATACCTGAATGGTCTAGTGGTTTTCCCCACTTTCTTCACTTTAAGTCTGAATTTGGCAATAAGGTGTTCATGATGTGAGCCACAGTCAGCTCCTGGTCTTGTTTTTGTTGACTGTATAGAGCTTCTCCATCTGTGGCTGCAAAGAATATAATCAATCTGATTTCCATGTCGACCATCCGGTGATGTCCCTGTGTAGAGTCTTCTCTTGTGTTGTTGGCAGAGGGTGTTTGCTATGACCAGTGAGTTCTCTTGGCAGAATTCTATTAGCCTTTGCCCTGCTTCATTCTGTACTCCAAGGCCAAATTTGCCTGTTACTCCAGGTATTGCTTGACTTCCTACTTTTGCATTCCATTCCCCTATAATGAAAAGGGCATCTTTTTGGGGTGTTAGTTCTGGTAGGTCTCATAGGTCTTCATAGAACTGTTCTATTTCAGCTTCTTCAGTGTTACTGGTCAGGGCATAGACTTGGATTACTGTGATATTGAATGGTTTGCCTTGGAAACAAATAGAGATCATTCTGTCGTTTTTGAGATTGCATCCAAGAACTACATTTTGGACTTTTGTTGACTATGATGGCTTTTCCATTTCTCCTAAGGGATTCCTGCCCACGGTAGTAGATATAATGGTCATCTGAGTTAAATTCACCCATTCCAGTCCATCTTAGTCATCTGATTCCTAGAATGTCGACGTTCACTCTTGCCATCTCCTGTTTGACCACTTCCAATTTGCCTGGACTCATGGACCTAACATTCCAGTTTCCTATGCAATATTGCTGTTTATAGCATCGGACCTTGCATCTATCACTAGTCCCATCCACAACTGAGTGTTGTTTTTGCTTTGGCTCCATCCCTTCCTTCTTTCTGGAGTTATTTCTCCACTGGTCTCAATTAGCATATTGGGTACCTACTGACCTGGGGAGTTCCTCTTTCAGGATCCTATCATTTTGTCTTTTCATACTGTTCATGGGGTTCTCAAGGCAAGAATACTGAAGTGGCTTGCCATTCCCTTCTCCAGTGGACCACATGCTGTCAGACCTTTCCACCATGACCCGTCTATCTTGGGTGGCCCCACATGGCATGGCTTCGTTTCATTGAGTTAGAGAAGACTGTAGTCCATGTGGTCAGATTGACAGGTTGTCTGTGATTGTTGTTTCAATCTGTCTGATGCCCTCTCTCAGTGCCTACCATCTTACTTGGTTTTCTCTTAGCTTGGATGTGGGGTATCTCTTCACGGCTGCTCCAGCAAAGCACAGCCTCTGCTCCTTACCCTGGACGAGGGGTATTAGCTCCTCCCAGCCGGTGCCCCTAACGTCAGGTGTGGGGTAACTCCTCTCTTCCACACTTGTGTGCAGTTGCAGCCGCCAGCTCTAGAAGTAGAAGCAGAGCACAGCACAGCAGAAGACTAACTCTGATAGCAACTTTCTAAATTTATGAAGTTTTGAGGTCCTTAGGAAAGAAACTAAAATATCTTTGTAAGAATGGCTCTCTTTCTCTGGTCCCTAAGATCCCAGGAATGAGGTGATGATAAAAATGTCCACTGTTTATATTGGAGATGAATTCTGCTTCTACTAGTTCCTAAGATCTTGTGAATCTTGGAAAATCATGAAGCATAGAAAATGTGCATTCATGTTGACTAAAAAACAAATGTGCAATTTGAGGGCTTTATTTTAAAACAACTTAATTTTATCTGGGGCAAAATCATGACTGCAGCTCAGGAAGACAGCACCTCAGATAGCTCTGAGAGACTGCTTCAAAGAGGCAATAGAGGAAGGTCAGTATATAAGAGTTTGGTAAGGGGGATGTTCAATGCAATCAGGTGCTTATTTTACAAAAGATTTTGTGCTAGTTATAGGAGTTGACGTCACCAGGAAGGGATTTAGTGATTTTCTAGATAAAAGGGTGGCTTCTCTGGTGGCTCAGATGGTAAAAGTTAAGTTTCTCAGTCCTGTCCTATTCTTTGGGGCCCCATGGACTGTAGCCTACCACACTCCTCTGCTCATGGGATTTTCCAGGCAGGAGTACAGGAGTAGGTTGCCATTTCCTTCTCCAGGGGATCTTCCCCACCCAGGGATCGAACCCAGATCTCTTGCACTGTAGGCAGATGCTTTACCATCTGAGCCATCAGGGAAGTCTGCCTTTCCTGGAAAGACGGTAAAGCATCTTCACCAGGGAAGACAGTAAAGTGTCTGCCTACAATGCAGGAGACCTGGGTTTGACCCCTGTGTTGAGAAGATCCCCTGGAGAAGGGAAAGGCTACCCACTCCAGTATTCTGGCCTGGAGAATTCCATGGACTGTATAGTCCACGGGGTTCCAAAGAGTCAGACACACTACCAAGAAACTCTCAATTCACTTTCTTAAATATTAGGAGATTCGAGGATTGGGATCAAGAATCAGTTCCTGACAATATCTATCTAAAGACCTGTCCCTCCAGATTCTCTGGAGCAGAGCGCCTCCCTCTCCACCCTGAGCTCCCTCAGGTGGTGTTGAAGGTCAGCAGCTGCAGCTGCACAGGGTTAGGTCTCCGCAGAGGCAGACGGCAAATGCCCTTGATTTTGTTCAGTTGCTGGCAAATGCTCTTAAAAGTGAAAGTCACTCAGTCATGTCCAACTCTTTGCAGCCCCCTGGACTGTAAACTACCAGGCCCCTCTATCCATAGAATTCTCTAGGCAAGAATACTGCAATGGGTAGCCGTTCCCTTCTCCAAGAGATCTTCCCAACCCAGGAATTGAACTGGGGTCTCCTACATTGCAGGTGGATTCTTTACCAGCTGAACTACTAGGGAAGCCTGGCAAGTGGCAATTTGTACATGACATTCAGAGCAATCACACATGGCAATTATAACATATAAACTGTCTTCCAGACGGGGGAGTGGCACAGGCATAGCTGGGCTTTCTTCTAGCTGCTCAGGATAAATGCAAGTGTTGGGTAAGAATGGCTCTAAAGCTTTGTTGTATTTATCAAGTGTGATCTGAAAGAGAATTTTCCAAAGCTATGAAATTTTAAAAAAAGAGAGAGAGAGAGAGAGAGAGAGAGAGAAGGAGAGAATAATGAAAATCCATTATAAAACAATTGGACAGGAACCATATACATCAAACTGGAGATACAATGGTTTAAATGGAGGAAGGGTGGTGGCACCTAGAGTAATTGCTTGAGCCAATTGAAAAAAGATGTCATGTCAACTTAATAAAACGAGTACTTCTTTAAGGCTAATATCTCCAGCCCAGACTCAGTGGATGTGCAGGAAAGATTTTCAAATTATGGGAAATAAAATTTTATTGCATGTACCTCTTCTCATAAAAGATCTCTTTAGACATTATTTTTACTTAACGTGTCCTCATCTATTTCATGTTAATTAATGCATCTCTACTATGAGCCAGGTTCTCAGTGGGGCCCTGGGGACTCAAGGCCTCATTGATTATCACAACTGAGAAATGACACGAGCACCCTAAGCAGGCCAATTCAGTTTCAAACAGCAATTGCGGTCCTAAGGGTGACCAGTAGACCGTAACTTTTTTGTTGTTTTCACTATTTTTACTTTTTATTACTAAGTTTTTGGAGGAGTTGGCCAATTTCCTTTGAGACTGGTGGATCCCACTTTTAAAAAAAAATTATGTAAGTATTTTTGTCTGCGCTGGGTCTTCGGCCCTGCACAGGTTACTCTCTAGTTTTGCTATGCAGGCTTCTCACTGGGGTGGCTTCTCTTGCTGAGGAGGACAGGCCGTAGGAGCACAGGCTTCGGTAGCTGAGGCCCGTGGGCTCACTAGTTGTGGCTCCCAGGATCTGGAACACAGGCTCAATAGTTGTGGTGAACAGGCTTAGTTGCTGCCTGGCATGTGAAGTCTTCCCAGACCAGGGTTTGAACTCGTGTCTCCTCCATTGGTGGACTCTTTACCCCTGAGCCACCAGGGAAGTTCCTGAACTCCATTTTAATAGGAGTAATGGCAAGATACAGTTTGATGGCAAGGATTATAAGGATTATAGTTGAAAATGACCATCTGAAGGAGTGAGAATGATTTACAGAAAGGAAACAAGTGAAGCACCATCACAGCCTGAGGAATGCTAACAGGAGGCAGAATGGACATTTTTCTTTAGAAAGCGTGGACAAATTTGTCCTCTTATTTATAAAAGTCAAATTGCTTTGTGATAATTATATCAAGGAATCTAGATGTCTAGAGATATTATTCTGTTTGCATGCGAACTAACAAAGTAGCCTGACACAGATACTGGCAGACCCAAGATTCCTGGGTTAGACCTGGAGGATAATTTTTTACTCGGAGGAATAGCTGAAGGTAGAGTTTCAACATTTTTACACTGGTTCCCATGAGTATAGTTTCCAGGGAGTGACTGATACAAGGGACCAGGAGGCACCTCGCATTCAGTGGGCACTGTTACAGGAGAGAAACCCTGAGGAAACATTGTATAAAGGGCAGTGAACAATTCTGACCTGTTCTATGGAGAGATCTTGGATCCAGCTTCCAAAGCTCCATGCTATCTAAACATCCTTGAAAAGAACAGTCTGGAGAGTTGCTTCCAGTAGCCATTTCAATATGTAGATACAGGTTTTCTTAATTTTTGAAAGTTTTATTTAATAATGATAGTAAATATTAATAATATTTGTTTCAATTTGTGTACTTCATCTAATTATATTCTTTTATTAATAGTTATATTCTATTTTATCCATTTTCTTTTCAAATACTTAAATTCATTATTTTCACTTCCTGCTTTCTGTTTTTCCTTCCTGGTTCCCTTATCAAATATGCAGTTCACCCTCCTCTCCCTTGGCCAACAGATAAATGGTCTTCAATTTGAATTTAAGTTTGTCTTTTTTACTCTATAGTTCCTAAATTCATTTAATTCTCATTTTATTTTTCTCTTTTATTAACAATTTACATTTTTATTCTGAATTTCAAAATTCTAACTCAAGGTTTTCTTCATATCCCCAACTGCTGTTGAGAATGTTTAATTAAAGTTTCATATCATTTTGTACTTTTCTTCTCCTCTGTTGTTTGTTTATTTTGGAGTTGGGGGTGCTGTTTGTTTTTTGAGTTGTTTATTTGGAGGGAAAGCAATTGTATTGGCTTAAATGCCTTGATGGTCATTTTCTGTTTCCTTCTTATGGTAACTTTGTATAGATAAAGACTGTCTTTTGTGGACCAAAATTGGCCATATCATATTCTTTATTCAAGAACAGTCTCAGTGTGGCAACATTTAATTTTTTATTTAATTCATGGAAGTTGGGAGGGGTGTTGTGCCATCTTACCATTTTTCTCCTTTCCGTATTCCTTTTTATCTTTCACTTTCCAAGAACTGATGCCTTTATGAGGCTCCCTCTTTGGTTCTTGCACGCTGTCAGAGGCTTTCCCCACAGGTGACCCACCGGGGCTCTTGCCAGTATTTTCGCACTGAGAGTGAACTTTCTTTTTTTGGAGATGACTTTAGTTAAGTCACAGGACCTCTGTCCCTTTCTTCTCTTGTTCCGGTGACCTCCCCTCACACTCTATAGGTGCTTACAGATGGAGACCGACTGATAGCTCTGCTGGAAATTGATGTTTATTTGTTCCACTAAACAGGTCTTTTGAACTTGTGTAGTTTCTCTGTCTTCTGACTGCAGATACTGTGATAAGTATAGAAGTTTGAAATTAGCAACAAGGCACACTTTAAATATTATCTATTCCTCACTAGCACAACTATGGACTCAAATAGTAAATTTTTAAGAGCCTCTATATTTTTTCAACATTTTTTTTCTAATTTGGGGCCCTTAGTTCTACATTCATATCCCTCTCAAACTAATTTTTCATGTTAATTGCTAATTTCATGTTAAGTTGCCCCTAAATTATATATGTATGTGTGTATTATAGGTATACACATATTTTTGAAATCAAGTTCTAGTGTTTCTTGACAATAAGATTTCTTTTCTAGTAAATACATTCTGAGAGTTTGTCCCTATTTAGGTGGCCATTAATTTTATGTGAAACGACTGTCACCAACTAAGTCAGTCAGTAACTCTTCCATGCTATAATTTGGATTTCAAGATGTTATTTTCAATAAAAAATAACGATATATTAGATTCAGGAGTTTCATAAGCAAATAACTTTTTTATTATTTGATAATTGCTTTTTTGTTGTATTGTGTGAAATAAAACAATGAAACCCAATCTTAAAAATCTTCTTTTCAAAATGTCTTTCAAATATAATATTTTACTAGTAAAAAACAAGTAATGCTTTTTAAAATTTCAGCGACAAATTCCAAATCTCAGTTTTTTACTCCCTATGGCAATATTTTCCACTGAAAACATGTCAAGCGATTCTCAGTACACCCAAATATCTCAGTTGCTAAGCAACTGCTAATGAATTTTCCACCAAAAAGGTTTAGGACCAGGCCTCTGAGATATCAAATACTCACACAGCCCTTGACGCTTTTGCATACTGTAGCATAAAAAAGTCACTCTAAATAATAAGTACCTACTGATTATAACAAAATATTAGAAAAAAGGCAAATAAAATTCATTTTATTTCATAAATGAAATAAAATTCATTCATTCCTAAGTCATGGTCTCTTTTACTACTTTTCCCCCTAAGAAATACAGATAATTCAACACCCATAAATATATTTTGTAAAAAACAATCAATATAGTTCAATGACTTCAAATTTTTTCAAATATGATTAAAATTTTGATTTATGTTATGTTTATTTAATAATTTAATTCAAATTAACTTAAAAGTAATGTTTTTTATTTATTCTAATTGTGATTGTAACATTAAAAATGAATACCTAATACCGAAAGCTCTTCCCTTAAGGGAAAAATCTGAAGCATACAGAGGCACTGTGTGGGTTACTTGTTTCTCTGAAGTAGGTTGTATGCGCACAGAATCTGGAGATGGAACATTATGAAAGAACTTTCAATTGCTCTTATTTTCTCAGTGGTATAGGAAACAGGTCATCTGTTGAGAGGGAAGATGGGGAGAGGCTGTTGGATGTTTAAAAAGGAGCTGAGATGAGACTGGGTAATGGAAATGTGTGCTTGTGCTAGTCTTCTTTAAAAGTTGTCTTAATGTTGATGTTCATGGATTAATTATGATTGCAGTTAGCACAATTTTTTTTTTCTCCAGCTACACATGCAGGAATGGAGGAGTACATTTTAGATTTATTCATGGTTATCTATATGGAGCTTAATGAATGTGAAGAAAAGCAAAAAGCCCTCATTGGAGAAGGCTTCATGGGATACGGATAAGAGAAAAGAAGGTGAAGATTTAGATCAGAAGAGAGGTGCAGAATATAGAGGCCCTCTCTGTTAACTGACTGTGGTAGATATTTTTCAGTAGGGTTCCTATATTAGTTTTCAATTGCTGTGTAGCAATTTACCATGTGCCTAGTGACTTAAGGGCTTCCCTGATAGCTCAGTTGGTAGAGAATTTCACTCAGCCATTCACTCACTCACTAGTGACTTAAAGCAACACACTTTCATTATCTTGCAGTTTCCATGAATTAGAGGTCTGAGCATGGTTTGCTTAGGGTCACAGAGCTGTAATCAAGGTGTCAGCCAGCTTTGTTCTCATTTAGAGTCTCCACATAAGGGAGGGTCTCCCTCCGGGTTCATTCAGTTTGTTGGAGAATTCATTTCCTTGTGGATTTTTGACTGAGAGTCTTGACTTCTTACTGGATCCAGCCTCAGGTGTGGAGGTCATCCACAGTTCCCTGCTCTGTGGCCCTCAGTGTAGGTTTTGATGCTTCCAGAACAACGGGAAAATAGATTTCTTCAGTTGGATAAGGCAGATTCTTATGACATAATCACAGCTGTGACCCCGCCACTTTTGCTGTATAATGAAATTAATGAAAGGCGTGGCATTCTTGCACCCTTTCCACATTCTGTTAGGAAGAAGCCAGTCACTTGTCTTCACGCCCAGTGTGATTCACTGGGTTTCACTGAGGGTGTGTCAGCTGCAAGCTGCAATTGGTTTTCATATCTTTATCTGTTTCCTTGGGTTGTTTCAAAGCAGACTCATTGATGTGAAGAACTGATTTATTCCAAAGACCCTGCTGCTCGGAAAGATTGAAGGCGGGAGGAGAACGGGACAGAGGATGAGATGGTTGGATGGCATCACCGACTTGATGGGCACGAGTTTGAGCAAGCTCTGGGAGTTGGTTATGTACACGGGAGCCAGGCATGCTGCAGTCCATGGGGTTGCGAAGAGTCAGACACGACTGAGCGACTGAAGGGAGCTGGGTTGATTCTGTCCTCCATCTTGTTGCCTGCTTTGGCCGACAGAATCACAGCCAATGTAAGGCAGGCAGAGACTTGAAAAGTGCTTGCCCTTTACGACTTGCTTTCTCCTGGGACCCTACTACTGTTGGAAGAAGCCAGGCTAGCAAGTTGGGTGGTGACCAAGTGTCACATGTGAGAGTGAGGTCATCCTAGAAAATGCAGCCCCGGTCGCTGCTTGAGTTGATCACACGTGCGTGAGTGCCCAGGAGAGGTCCGAGGAGCCTGCCCAGAGCTGCTGGTTTGCCGCTGCGATTTTACATCTCCACTTGAGATTTTTGTCTAAGTACTCCCTGCATTCTTTTATACTTTATTCTTTATGTTGTAATCGTTTTCTTTAGAATGGACTCCATGTAGATACCCGTCATGGGTTGAATTGCGCCCTCCATAGAGCTTCCCTGGTGGCTCAGAGGGTAAAGTGTATTCCTGCAATGCAGGAGACCTGGGTTCAATCCCTGGGTCGGGAAGTTCCCCTGGAGAAGGAAATGGCCACCCACTCTGGTACTCTTGCCTGGAATATCCCATGAATGGAGCAGCCTGTAGGCTACAGTCTGTGGTAGACTACAGTCTATGGGGTCGCAAAGAGCCAGACACGACTGAGTGACTTCACCTAACTTCAGAGGATGTGCTGAGGTCCTCACTCACCGCACCTCAGAACGTGACCTTATTTGAAAATAGGGTTCTTGCAGGTGCACTATTTTTAATGCATTTATGTAAGCTTGATGTTAAGTCTTCCTTAAACATTTTATATTGGGTTGTCCAAAAAGTTCATCTGGGTTTTTCTGTAAAATGTTATTCAAAAGCCATTATGAACACTTTGGAAAACCTGATATAATTTACTAGTGTAGTCACTGCAGCCTATAATTTTCTCTATAGGAGAATTTTCACTAGAAATTCAATCTCTTGAAGGTATAAAGATACAGAGTTTCTATTTCTTCTTGTGTCAGTTTAAAACATTTGTATATTTAAGGCAATTTTTTCCATTTCCTCCAAGTTGTTGAAGTTGTTACTGTAAAGCTCTTCATTATTTTCTTTTATTAGGTTTTAATGATTATAAGATGTTTAGTGATGTCCTCCTTTCTCTTAGTACTTATATTATTTGTAAAACTCTCTATCATACTTCCTCTTTTATTTATATGTTAAAGTTAAAATATTTAATTTTTAAGTTGCAGGTTATTTTTAAATCTTGTGTTATTTATTTCTAATTTGATTCTCTTTGGGAAAAGACCTTACCACAAATGATTTTAATATATTTAAATACTTTGAAGCCTGTTTTCATAACTTATGTTCTACCTATGAAGAGCATATTGGAATATCTATACGCATTTGAAAATTCATAATTTGAAAACTCATTTGAGTTCACGTATGTGCCTCTGATTTTCTAATATCTTTTTTTTTTTCAGTTTACTCGCTAAGCTTCTATACAGACCATTTCAAGCCTTCCCTGTGTATGACTGTGTGGGTATGCTACATTGTGTCTTCGTGATCCCATGGGCTGTAGCCCGCCAGGCTCCTCCATCCATGGGATTCTCTAGGCAACAATCCTGGAGTGGGTTGCCACTCCAGTGTGCTCCTCCAGGGGATCTTCCTGGCCCAGGGATTGAACCCGTGTCTCTCGTGGCTCCTGCATTGGCAGGTGGGTTCTTTACCATTGCACCCCTTCCTCAAATTTCTAAACCTTCTCATCTATTTTTTTGCAGAAAATGACCTTACTTCTCACTGCATAGAGAAAATAGATGGTCCAGACAGGCGTGCTCTCACTTTCTCAAACCAAATATAGAAACCTATTTTCCTCTTCACCTGATAAAGTAGTGGAGTTTTTCTTCCTATCAAAGACTAATCCCTTTGCTCAGAAACTTGCCTCTCTCTCCCTTTCATAAACCTTACCCCAAAGTTTATCCCTTATCTCTCATAGAGTTTAAGCCTTTCAGATAGTTCTTTCTCACTTGCTATTAAATTTGCTGCAACTCAGGGAAGAATAAAAAGTAACATTGCAACTAAACCCCTTTCTTAACCCCTCATCCTTTTGGGATTACCTTCAGATTTGTTTTCCCTCCCTCCCATCAAAATTTCTCGAGCTTTTTTTTCCAGTCTTTGATTTTTCCCTCACCTTCAGTTTACTCCTATTCAAACAGCAATTTTACTGTTTTCCTTTCAAATAGTTGGAAGGAAACCAGTAAACTGTTAATGGAACAACTAACTGTGTTAGTTAACTCTAATACATTACCTAGAGTCATCTATCTTTTTATTAATACATCTATCTTTTCATTAATACATTAACACATTTGTTTTTCCCAGACAAGAAAGGATAATTTCAGAGACTAGTATTCATACAAAGTAGTTGTAATCACACACTGAGAGGAACAGACTCATGGACACAGACTGTTCAGTCTGAGCTGACATCAACATTCTAGTAGATGGTGGTAGGACTCTTCCAGGGACAGAGTGAGGATTTCCATGAATTTCTTTTTATCCCCAATAGGAGACATAATGAGAGCTGCTTGAATCCAGGTTCTTACAAAAAATAAATAATATGAATGAAAATAATAATGAGAATATAATTTTGATTATTTGTTTTGGAATATTGTTGCTATTGTGCTACTATAGCAAAATATTCTATATTCTATGTAGAATATAATATGTCTATATTCTGAGAGGCAATGAGACAATCTTTCACATTCTTCCTAATCTAGTTCTAATTTTTGTACACAATGCTTATATAAACTGAAATAAAACACTGCTGGATTGACACTGTGTTCTCACTGACCCCACAGAAACACTTGTAGGAAGTAACTCTGCTTTTCATAGCAGTATAGTTATTTGCTTGCATTCAAAAAGAACCTGTTCTCTTTTTTTTGATCAGGTTATAATTGTACAAGTCAATTGCACAATAAGTATATGTCTTGAGGATAACATATGAAGATAAACCTTATTCAGAACATGAACTATGGTGCAACATTCTTGTCATTCCTTTGTGGGACCAGTGCCTTCCCAGGAAACTGTACAATATCTGGATGTATTCACAGTAGGGAAAGTCACTTTCTGGCATGGCAGAAGCCCTCACAAATTTGAGGACAGGCAAAAAGAGAATTATTCACCTGCGTTAAAATTTCTGTAGATAAAACTTGGTGACGATGAATTTCTTGGTTTTGATTTCCAGCCATAGGCTATACAAATTCTAATTATATAAAATAGAAACTATTTTAAAAGGAATCCTACTGTCCTTAAATAGTGCTGAATGTAAAATCTGAGTATGGTTCACCAAGTACTTGCATTCAGTTCAGTTCAGTTCAGTCGTTCAGTCGTGTCTGACTCTTTGCGACCCCATGAATTGCAGCACGCCAGGTTTCCCTGTCCATCACCATCTCCCGGAGTTCACTCAGACTCACGTCCATTGAGTCGGTGATGCCATCCAGCCATCTCATCCTCTGTCGTCCCCTTCTCCTCCTGCCCCCAATCCCTCCCAGCATCAGAGTCTCTTCCAATGAGTCAACTCTTTGCATGAGGTGGCCAAAGGACTGGAGTTTCAGCTTTAGACTTGCATTAGGGCTGTGAAGTGAAGTGAAGTCGCTCAGTTGTGTCCGACTCTTTGCGACCCCGTGGACTGTAGCCCATCAGGCTCCTCCGTCCATGGGATGCTCCAGGCAAGAATACTGGAGTGAGTTGCCATTTCCTTCTCCAGGGGATCTTCCCAACCCAGGAATTGAACCCAAGTCTCCCACATTGCAGGCAGACACTTTAACCTCTGAGCTGCATATATATATATATATATATTTTTTTTTTACATTTTTATGATTATCCTCTGTCAGCTTATCTGGTTGGAATTAATAATAGAGATCAGTCCCTTGACTGTAATTCTCTTAACCAAGTTAGTCTTTGCGAACAAGCTAGAGTCTAGAATGAAAAAAAAGCAACTCTAGAGGACCTGATTCAGGAAAGAGTAGGGCATGACCTAGAAGCATATTTCACCAGAAGATTTGCCATAGGCAAATGATAAAAAATATAGAGTTAAAAATGTAACAAACTTGATAATTTAATATAAATATGAGCAGATCTCAAAAATTTACTGCTAAGTAAAAAAGAAAGTAAAATTAGTGCAAAATGTAATATATAAAGGGGTATGTGTTAGCAGAGTGCCACAAAGAGTAGGAATAGGTTTACAAAAGCAGGTAATAGAAAATAAAATGTAACAAAATACATTTTTTAATGGCGAAATGGACACAGCAAGGATTGATTTGCTGTAAATGAAGACGATGATCAAATGAGTGAGAGAGATAAGGGATGAGGTTGAAAATTTACAGAGGCCAAATTAAGTTAAAGCGTCTGCCTGCAATGTGGGAGACCTAGGTTCGATCCCTGGGTTGGGAAGATCCCCTGGAGAAGGAAATGGCAACTCACTCCGGTATTCTTGCCTGGAGAATCCCATGGACAGAGGAGCCTGGTGGGCAGCAGTCCACAGGGTCGCAAAGAATCGGACATGACTGAGCGACTTCATTTCACTTCACTTCATAAGCTATAAGCAAAGCTTCAGCAAACTAGACACATCATCTGATTCATATTTCACATCGATGACTTGGATGGCTGTGTAGACTGGATGGAAAGGGGACAGAAGTCCTCCTGGGTCCTCTGCAGTTGTTCAGGTGGAAGTGCAGGAGCAGAGAGGGGCCAGAAATGAAATGTTAGTTTGCAGTGGGAAAGTGGCCGTGCAGGGAGAAATAAGTGATTAGATTCAGATAAATATGGAGTTAAATCACAAAGCTTCCTGACTTTCTGCAATGGATACTGGAATGTGTGAGGGCTTGGGGAAGACCAGAGCTCAATTTTGATGTCCAGAGCTTTTATTTAGTAAGCAGATTGCATGGTGGTAGTACAAGGATCACAGTTGTGATAAAGATATGATGAGGAAAGTACGATTCAGAATCTGTTTGTTATTTTTTTGGTGCTTCTTTTTTAAGTCATATATCTCCTTGAGACATTTTGTAGGAGGAGGTGGGGCAGGTGTTTTCAGGTGAGAAGGGGGCTTAGGCTTGAATGTGTGGAAACAAAATAGGATGGAAGATGTATTAGCCAATACATAACTTTTAGAATTCACATTGGGTAAAAACTATGAAGGCATACTCATATATACAAAATATATCAGTGAATTTACAGAGATACTGCCTTTAATCTTCCTGGTGTTGATCCTGCTGCACAAATAAGCAATATGTTAAATCCACTCTAGCAAGATCAAAAATAAGGGATGAAATTCAGAGAAAAAGTGAAAAGTAAAAGTGAAGTCGCTCAGTCATGTCCGACTCTTTGCGACCCCATGAACTGTAAGCCTACCAGGCTCCTCCGTCCATGGGATTTTCCAGGCAAGAACACTGGAATGGGTCACCATTTCCTACTCCAGAAGAGCTTCCCAACCTGGGGATTGAACCTGTGTCTCCTGCATTATAGGCAGACGCTTTACCATCTGAGCCACCAGAGAAGTCCACCTAATAGGGGCTTCCCTGCTGGCTCAGACAGTAAAGAATCTGCCTGCAATGCATGAGGTCTGGGTTCAGTCCCTGAGTTGGAAAGATCCCCAGGAGAAGGAAATGGCACCCCACTCCAGTATTCTTGCCTGGAAAATTCCATGGAAAGAGGAGCCTGGTAGACTACAGTCCATGGGATCACAAAGAGTTGGAAACGACTGAGCAACTCAAACACACACACACATATAACCCCATAGATCTGAATTTCTATGGTAGAAGTGGGGAAAAGTATTAAGTGAATCTATGCTAGAGGTAAATAGCATCTAGAATATGTAAATCAACTATATATAAATAGAATGCCAGCCTCATTTAAGGGACTCAAAATGGACCTACTAATAAGATATTGTTAAAATTTGAGTATTCATTTCTGATTAAACAAGGAAAGAGCTCTTAATTTTCTATAAATGGAAAGATATTTTCTCAGCTTGCTGAAAATTATCTATCAGAAATTGCTGTAAACAAAATACTTAATGATGAAATGTTAGAAGAAATTTCATTAAAGTCAAGAATAATTATGATACACACTATCACTATAATTATCCAAGACACTAGTAGCATACTGGAATAAATCATCTCTCTCATCAACAGATCTCATGCAGACAACAAAATAAGCAGAATCCATCATGCAGACACTCCCTGAGAACATCCGGATTAAAGAAATATAGAGAGCTTCTTAAGTAGATGGCATGAAGGGACCTTCTGATGATAATAGGAGTACTTGAAACATCTATACCACTTACCATACACAGTTATTATTTTTTCAAATGTATATTAGCAATTTAAAAACCCTCTCAACAACCATATGAAATTGGTATAATTATTATCCCTGTCTTATAAATTTAGTAAAATAAACTATGGCAATATTAATTAAGTTGCCCAAAATAAACTTACTAGGAAAGATCTGGGGTTTCTCAGGTGGTTCAATGGTAAAAAATCTACCTGCCATACAGGAGACCTGAGTTTGACCCCTGGGTCAGAAGATCCCCTGGAGAAGGAGATGGCAACCTGCTCCAGTATTCTTGCCTGGAGAATCCCATGCACAGAGGATCCTGGTGGGCTACACTCCATGGGGTCACAAAGAGTTGACATGGACTGGCTGACTGAGCACATAACAGGAAAGATCTAGACACAGGCAGTCTGACTCAAAGCCTGTAAGTTTTAACCACGAAGCTTCCTCACTGGCCTGACACTTTTATTCTAACACTTATTCTCTCATCATGGGCAATTCTTGCTTCTACTGCCGAATCATTCCATGCTTTTGACTTCTTAGACTTTACCCTAAGTAGGGCTTCCCAGGTGGCACTAGTGGTAAAGAATCCACCTGCCAATGCAGGAGATGCGGATTCGACCCCTGGGTCGGGAAGATCCCCTAGAGGAAGAAATGGCACCCCACTCCAGTGTTCTTGCCAGGAAAATTCTATGGGTAGAGGAGCCTGGTGGGCTACAGTCCATGGGGCTGCTGAGTTGGACGCAACTGAGCACGCACACCCTATGTAAGTTTTATTATTGCTGTAATGTGACATGAAAGAAATGCCCCCAAATATCTTTTGCTATATTACTGCTGCTAAGTCACTTTAGTCGTGTCCAACTCTGTGCGACCCCGTAGACGGCAGCCCATCAGGCTCCACCATCCCTGGGATTCTCCAGGCAAGAATACTGGAGTGGATTGCCATTTCCTTCTCCAGTGCATGAAAGTGAAAAGTGAAAGTGAAGTCGCTCAGTCGTGTCCGACTCTTCACGACCCCATGGACTGCAGCCCACCAGGCTCCTCCATCCATGGGATTTTCCAGGCAAGAGTACGGAGTGGGTTGCCATTGCCTTCTCCATAAAAGTATATCAATTTAATGGTCAATCAACTAAGAAAATGCTGTAAAATAAGAATCTACTGGCACAGATTTTAGGACTCTTGTCCTTGCAGCCTCCGCAGTGTAAACTCTTCCAATTATCTTGCCTCCATTTGTTTAGAATACTTGTTTAGAAAGGTAGCATATGGTCAGACTAGGGGAAATCTGTATACTCTCTATATAATTGTTAATAAATGATACTATTAAAAGCATCAGGAGAATGGCATTTAGGAATAACAATGCCTGGAATATCATATCCTTTCTAGTGGAGCAATTGATTACCCTAATTAATGTATACAGACTGGAAAGTATTTTTTAACTCCAAATGGAGTTTTCATGTTCAAAACAAGCATTGGTAATGAATTCTACAGATAAATTCACTTGCATCAAATTTTAGGACTGAGTTTCTAATAACTATGTTTTCAGGTTAACACAGTAATTAGGAAAAAAATCATGTGTTTACTGCAAAGTGTTAATCAATTTCTCGATATTAATTTGTTTTTAAGCAAAAAAAAAAAGAACTTTGCTGATCACAAGATTTTTCAAAAACAGTGAAATGAAAAAAAAATAATTCACCCATGATCACAAATGTTGCTTTCTCAAAAACTAAGATTAGAATATTTTATAACAGTAGCAAAATCCTAAATAAACAAGAAAAAAATGTGAGATACATCTATTGTTTCTATTATATTTTTAAGCTTTATTGAGTTATAAATGACAAATAAAATTGGAATATGTTTAAAGTATACAATGTGATACAGTCAATTTGATTAGCACATCTATTACTTCATAGATTTACCCATCCCAGAAAACATTAGCAAAAATAACAATAGTATGCCCATAACTATCAATAATTAACTTTAAGTGTAAATGGAATATATTCCTCAATCAAAGACCTAGAGTTCTGTGTCATTTCTACTGAGGTGGTGAACCTAGAGCCTGTTACACAGAGTGAAGCCAGTCAGAAAGAGAAAAAAACAAGTATTGTATATTAATACATACATATGGAATCTAGAAAAATGGTACTGATGAGCCTATTTGCAGGGAGGGAATAGTGACTCAGACATAGAGAATAGTCTTATGGACTCAGCAGGGGCAGGAGAGGGTGGGCTGAACTGAGAGAGCAGCACTGAAATAAATACATTACCTTATGTAAAATACATAGCTAATGGGAAGTTGCTGTATAACACAGGGAGCTCAACCTGTGACAAGCTACAGGGGTGGGATGGGGTGGGAGGTGGGAGGAAGCTTCAAGAAGGAGGGAACACATATATCCCTATGACTGATTCATTTTGATGTATGGCAGAAACCAATACAACATTGTAAAGCAGTTATTCTCCAATTAAAAATAAATTAATTTGAAAAAACAAACCCAACTATATGCTGTTTACAAGAGACTCTTTCAGCTTTAAGTAAGACATAGACTGAAAATGAAGGCCTAGAAAAGATATTTGTATCCTAATTTTATCAACCTAAATGCAAAGGAGTATCCAAAGGAGACAATTTTTTCAATGAAAAAGAAGTATTCCTAATTAGTTTTACCACTGTACATATATTTCAAGGAAAGTGATCATACTATAAAAATACAAAAATTATATAAATAATTTCATTAGTACTAGTATGTGCCAACTTTCTAACTATATAGCATTTTTAAATATATTAATATATACTTTGTTTCATGCTAAGTATATCTTGAATGTAACTACTTTCCCACTTCCTCTCCTGATTCCTTTCTTGTAGATACCATTCTTATAGCAGTTATCTGTATATTTAGCTCTTCCTTGGAATGAAAGTTATGACCAACCTAAGTAGCATATTAAAAAGCAGAGACATTACTTTGCCAACAAAGGTCTGTCTAGTCAAGGCTATGGTTTTGTATGGATGCGAGAGTTGGACTGTGAAGAAAGGTGAGCACCGAAGAACTGATGCTTTTGAACTGTGGTGTTGCAGAAGACTTTTGAGAGTCCCATGAACTGCAAGGAGATCCAACCAGTCCATTCTAAAGGAGATCAGTCCTGGGTGTTCTTTGGAAGGAATAATTCTAAAGCTGAAACTCCAGTACTTTGGCCACCTTATGCGGAGAGTTGACTCATTGGGAAAGACTGTGATGCTGGGAGGGATCTCCTGGGGGCAGGAGAAAAAGGGGACAACAGAGGATGAGATGGCTGGATGGCATCACCGACTTGATGGAGGTGGGTTTGGGTGAACTCCGGGAGTTGGTGATGAACAGGGAGGCCTGGCATGCTTCAGTTCATGGGGTCACAAAGAGTCGGACACGACTGAGTGACTGAACTGAACTGAACTTAAGGATTTTGGAGGGACCATTTAACTTAATTACTGCTAGTTTTGAGATGTCTCTGTGAGTAAGGTTGCAATAATGTGGAAGACTAGGAGATGGGGGTCACACATATCTGTGTTCCTATGGAAACTATTTGAATATTTGTTTTATACGGATTTTTATTCACTTTTTAAACTTGCTACTAAAGCGTACCCCTGAGCTGCTGAGCAAGCATTTGTATAGCTTGTGCATTGGCAGAATGAGCCAGAAGTTTAGTGTTGAAAGAACAAATAAATAAAGGATCTTGAAATTAAAAAAGAAATAAGTGCCTCTTTACTTGCATAAGAGATGTTAAACCCATATGAGGAATTACTGCTCTCTTGTTTAAGTTCTTGAATAACTGACTATTCATTACTTTCAGAATTAAATACAGAGTACTTAAATCACCTACGTGAGTCTTCACTTCTTTTTCTAGTCAGTCTTTTTGACCTCTTATGGATCCACGTGCCCTATTCAGTACTGTCAACTCACATTGATTTTCCTTTATTCTTGATTATTCCAGGTTTTTTACCAACTCAAGGCTATGGACACTGTTTCTTTTGCCTAAAATGCTATTACCCTCAAGATTTACATTATTAGTTCCTTCCCATTAGTTACATCTCAACAAAATAACATCTCGATAAATAACAGCTTAGTTAAAATTCTCAGTAAAGAATCCCCCCGCATATTATTTTTCAGACCTTGTTTTTGTCTTCACATTATTTTATTTTGTTTGTGTTTACCTCTTTTTGTCTGAATTGAGGTTGCATTCTAACGCTTTTGCTTATTCTGTAAATCTTTTTTCCCCACATACCTTTTCTCAGCCCAGTATATATTAGGCATGTCAAAATCACTGTGTAAATTAGAACTCATGATTCCACCCTCTCATCCAGACCTGATTCCATCTCCTAGTTTTCCTGTCTCAGTACCTGGCTCCACCATCCACAGAATCTACAAGTTTTCCTTAATTGTACTTCCTTAATTTTGTTCACCCTTTAGAGTCAATCTCTCGGCAAGTGCTGAAATCCCAACTCTAAAACATATCATGACTCTCACGCCTTCATTTCAGTTGTACCTTAGATCAAGAGGTTAGCAGGTGCCAAGGCTTTTGCTAGAATGTCTGCCTCTATGGTATGACGGTGTAGAGATAGAACCGCGGTGACAAGAATGAGAAGAGATGTTTATATGCATCCTGAGTGGTGTTTAAGAGATGTTCTGTTCTGAAACACCAGAAGGACTGGCATAGTGATAGATGTTTATGTACATCTAATGAGAAATGTGTGGGAGGCGGAGGGAGCATGAGTGGAGTCATTGACATTTGTTTCACAACGCCTTCATTCAGAGGGATTGTCCTTCAGGGTCATATGTGCGTGCCTGCGTGATCAATTGCTTCAGTTGTGCCCTACTATTTTCAACCCTGTAGCCCTCTAGGTCCTCTGTCCATGCAATTCTCCAGGCAAGAATACTGAAGTGAGTTGCCACGCCCTCCTCCAGGGGATCTTCCCGACCCAGGGATCAAGCCCATATCTCCTGCATCTCCTGCATTGCAGGGATTCTTTACCCACTGAGTCACCTGGGAAGCCCTCAGGGCCATATATATTGTGCAAATTGGATTGTCCATATGCTTGGGCCTGTGGTACAGGTTCAAGTTCTTCTGTGGAATTCTCACAGTATCTTGGGCACCTGGACCATTAGTACAGCGATATTACAGTATCATAATCATGTTCTGTTTTTCACAAATTAGAAAATTCAACATCAGGTAAGGGTAACAACTAGGTTACAGGACAAAGTAAGCCTCAATTTAAAATGAATGCTTTCTACTTTGCAGTCTGTACCCTTTACACTGTCACACAGTGATTGACCCGGGTCTTAGTCATACTCGTATCAATGGTGCTAGTTTATTAATGCCCATTAGAGCCTATTTAATTTATAAGCTGATATACTACTTCAGCGTGAAGAATGTTCACTTTTTTACAAAGATATTTACTTTATATTGCTCACTGGGTAAAGACTGATTGAGTCAATTGATCAATATTTGGCACTGAATGAGCAAATGTTTTAGATGAAGCTCAGAGGGCTTCTATTGCTTCCCCACAAATGCTCATGGTTCCCACATGATTTGCTTATACTTAGTCTGCTCCCCAAAAAAATGATCTCAAATCATTTTTTCACCAAATTAAAAACTCTTCCACTCATAATGCTTTGATGTCTACTAAATTACAATGTCAGCACGCAGATGTGAAACTGAGCTATATTTAGAGAAATGGCACCACTCTGAAATAAATGAGTTCAGGTGAATAATTACTTTCTATCTGTAAGACTGGAAATTTCTAATACATCATCTGCCTGTTCCAACAATGCAGAAAGGAAGAGTTAGTTCTTTGTGAATTATTAATTATAACCCTTAATAACTGATTGCAAACTTTCACTAGAGTGTGTATTACTTCATTGTTAATTGCACACTGGAAATATGACATTTTAAGGAAATATAGTGAGAGATTTGCTTATAAAAGATATTCTACATAGATATAAACCAAATTAAATTCTTTTTAAAATTCTGTAGTTAAATTTACAATAGCTAAGAAGAACTTCAGTGATACTGACTTCAAAACTCCTTATATTTCCATCTACTAAGTATTTGCCTGTAATTTCTGTACGTTAGTCTCTACAAAGTTTCTTATGAAGGGCTATTCCCCCAGACATTAGCTGTTATAGAGCATGTTATAGAGCAAATGATTCATTTGACTATTCAGAGAAATCTTGTGTGGTTCTAAGAAAATGTCCAGTGAGGTAGGAGCGTCAAAGCGGGTATATTCCTGGCATGGTAAATCGTCCTCCCGTTGTTCAAGATGGACTGACTTTCTGAGTAAGGTCTGGTATAACAGCTGTGTCTCCTGGAAGACAATTTTAACTTTAGAATAGATCAAAGACAATAATTTGTGTGTGTATATATATATATATATATATATATATATATATAAAACAGTTTCCAGATAATATGTTTAGAGTTATTACTGTAGTATCTGATACCGTGGGCTTCCCTGGTGGCTCAGTGATAAAGAATCCATCAATGCAGGAAATGTTGATTCCATGTCCTCAGATAAAACTTCTGGTTCCTGGGAAATCCTCAGGGATTCTGGGGTCATAAGGTAGTTCTGGCAAAGAGTCTAACAATAGTTGTACTAGTGCATAACCAACAGTGTAATTCTTTACACCAGCATTTTTATTTGCAGATTTATCAGATTTGATGGTGGAAAGGTACTCATGTGGTTTGATTTGCATTGGCTAAAAATGGGATGTTGAGCATCTTTGTGTTTGTAGATCGTATCTAGGAGAAATGTTATTTTAGTTCTTTGGCCCATTTTTGATTCTCTTCCTAATTCTGCAGAAGGCTTGTATATTTTTGGATTAGAGTTTTGTATGCTTATTTGCTATTATTTTCCACCTGCATTAAACTGTACATGCAGTTATAAGAGTTGTACTTTCAACGTTTGATAATTTTATTTTAAATGTAAAATCTTCAAACTAGTGCACTAAGTCATCTGTATTTGAGATCATAAAAAGCTTTAGAGATATAGAGTGTTCATCTTATCATTGCAGCAATTAAGTAGGTTGAAGTAGAAGCCCAAGAAGCCTCATTATAGGTTAGGAACATTATCCCTGTTGTAAAGAGTTTGTCTTTAATCCATTGATAAGCTGTTGAAATATAAGGTGTATAGTGTTGATTTATGATTTCAACCATTGAATGTCATTTGAGCCAGTAATAAGTTTGATCTGTCTTTGTATAGAGTGAAAAGTGATTCCAACAGTTCCATTCTTGCCAAGAGCTTTGGCTAGAGTTTTCTTTGATACAGCTTGAAAATTAGTGTTCTAGGCTGTGAAAATGTGGCAGGCTAGCTTTTATGGATTGCATCAAGTAAAGCTTTGAAGGGCTATCCCCAGGTGGCGTTAGTATGTAAGAGAAATCTTCATGACCAGGCAGGCTAGAAAGTCCATGAGCAGGAGCTCAAAGTATACCATGGAAAATCCTCATGGACAGATGGACTGACTGGTGGCACAGTAGTCCATAGATGGCTCGCTAATCCAGATTACCCTGGAAGACTTTTCACTTTTTAGAATGGATCAAAGCAATGGTGTGTGTGTGTTATATATAATATATAGTATATATAATACTAGTACAGCCAGTAATATGGAGTTATTACTGAGACTGATAGTGCTTCCCTGGTTGAGTGCACAAGAGACATGGGTTCGATCCCTGGGTTGGGAAGATCCCCTGGAGAAGGGAATGGCAACCCATTCCAGTATTCTTGTCTGGAGAATCCCATGGACAGAGGAGCCTGGCGGGCTACAGTCCATAGGATTGCAAAAAATCAGACAAACCTGAAGAGACTTGACACCCAGCACACAAAATGCCATTTACCAGTACTATTCAGCTAATTTTTGAAGATTTTAAAGATTTTATCATCCTTCAATACCCCATGAATCCTGAATTTTAGGAATTGATGAGTATTTTTCTTTTTGTTCTAAAAACATCCTAACATCATGCTGAATTTTTATCTATAAAAGAACGGTTATGATAATTGAGTATTTTTAAGTGTTTGTAACTATTAATGCATTTTATTATGTTCATTTTACTTGAAAATTTAAGTAGATTGATAAATGTGTATGTATACATATATGTGTGTATATATGTGCTCAGTCGTGTCCAACTCTTTGTGGCCCCATGGACTATACAACCCACCCGGCTCCTCTGTCTATTGGATTCTCCAGGCAAGAATACCGGAGTGGGTTACCATTGCCTCCTCCAGGGGGTCTTCTTGACCCAGGGATCAAACCTGTGTTTCTTGAGTCTCCTGCATTGCAGCTGGATTCTTTACCACTAGTGCCACCTGGGAAGCTCGAATATTCTATTAATATGTGGTTAAACATTGTGAAATACTCAATCTTTTAAAAATGGGACAAATATGTGTATATTCTATATGGATGTATCACTATATGAATCTAATTTTAACTGACACATAGAGAGAGGGACTATAAACCCTTCTTCCTTTCCTCCTTTCTTTACAGTGGTATTTTATTCTTTTCCCTATCTCCCCTCTTCCATATTAATTTTACTAGTCTTGTTACACTTTTACTTACATATCACTAGTATGTTCTTCCAAACCTCATTATTTTTCGGAAGATCCCATCTCAATTCTCAACACCTCACTCAAGCTTGAAGTCTTGCTCCTCTATCATTGGAAAACATGAAAGATGGTAAAGTTACTCATGATATACCATGAGCTATATTTATCTTATCTACTAAAAACATGTCCAATGAATCTGTACATTTTTAAATTCCCTCTGCAGTGTTGTTCTATGGTCAAACTATCTCAGAGACTTTTTCTAAAATCATATTATTTAAAAACTCAGAAAAAAAAAAAACAACAAACAAATTCAGTTCAGTCGCTCAGTCGTGTCCGACTCTTTGCGACCCCATGAATCGCAGCACACCAGGCCTCCCTGTCCATCACCAACTCCCGGAGTTCACTCAGACTCACGTCCATCGAGTCAGTGATGCCATCCAGCCATCTCATCCTCAGTTGTCCCCTTCGCCTCCTGCCCCCAATCCCTCCCAGCATCAAAGTCTTTTCCAATGAGTCAACTCTTTGCATGAGGTGGCCAAAGTACTGGAGTTTCAGCTTTAGCATCATTCCTTCCAAAGATATCCCAGGGTTGATCTCCTTTAGAATGGACTGGTTGGATCTCCTTGCAGTCCAAGGGACTCTCAAGAGTCTTCTCCAACACCACAGTTCAAAAGCATCAATTCTTCGGCGCTCAGCCTTCTTCACAGTCCAACTCTCACATCCATACATGACCACTGGAAAAACCATAGCCTTGAGTAGACGGACCTTAGTTGGCAAAGTAATGTCTCTGCTTTTGAATATACTGTCTAGGTTGGTCATAACTTTTCTTCCAAGGAGTAAGTGTCTTTTAATTTCATGGCTGCAATCACCATCTGCAGTGATTCTGGAGCCCCAAAAAATAAAGTCTGACACTCTTTCCACTGTTTCCTATCTATTTCCCATGGAGTGATGGGACCAGATGCCATGATCTTCATTTTCTGAATGTTGAGCTTTAAGCCAACTATTTCACTCTCCTCTTTCAAAACTTTCATCAAGAGGCTTTTAGTTCCTCTTCACTTTCTGCCATAAGGGTGGTATCATCTGCATATCTGAGGTTATTGATATTTCTCCCAGCAATCTTGATTCCAGCTTGTGTTTCTTCCAGTCCAGTGTTTCTCATGATGTACTCTGCATAGAAGTTAAATTAGCAGGGTGACAATATACAGCCTTGACTTACTCTTTTTCCTTTTTGGAACCAGTCTGTTGTTCCATGTCCAGTTCTAACTGTTGCTTCCTGACCTGCATACAGATTTTTCAAGAGGCAGGTTAGGTGGTCTGGTATTGCCATCTCTTTCAGAATTTTCCACAGTTTATTGTGATACACACAGTCAAATGCTTGGGCATAGTCAATAAAGCAGAAATAGATGTTTTTCTGAACTCTCTTGCTTTTTTGATGATCCAGCGGATGTTGGTAATTTTATCTCTGGTTCCTCTGCCTTTTCTAAAACTACCTTGAACACCAGGAAGTTCACAGTTCACGTATTGCTGAAGCCTGGCTTAGAGAATTTTGAGCATTACTTTACTAGCGTGTGAGATGAGGGCAATTGTGCAGTAGTTTGAGCATTCTTTGGCATTGCCTTTCTTTAGGATTGGAATGAAAACTGACCTTTTCCAGTCCTGTGGCTACTGCTGAGTTTTCCAAATTTGCTGGCATATTGAGTGCAGCAGTTTCACAGCATCATCTTCCAGGATTTGAAAGAGCTCTACCAGAATTCCATCACATCCACTAGCTTTTTTCATAGTGATGATTTCTAAGGCCCGCTTGACTTCACATTCCAGGATGTCTGGCTCTAGATGAGTGATCAAACCATCGTGATGATCTGGGTCATGAAGATCCTTTTCGTACAGTTCTTCTGTGTATTCTTGCCATCTCTTCTTAATATTTTCTGCTTCTGTTAGGTCCATACCATTTCTGTCCTTTATCGAGCCCATCTTTGCATGAAATGTTCCCTTGGTATCTCTACTCTTCTTGAAGAGATCTCTAGTCTTTCCCATTCTGTTGTTTTCCTCTATTTCTTTGCATTGATCACTGAAGAAGGCTTTCTTATCTCCTCTTGCTATTCTTTGGAACTCTGCATTCAGATGCTTATATCTTTCCTTTTCTCCTTTGCTTTTCACTTCTCTTCTTTTCACTTCTCTTCTTTTCACAGCTATTTGTAAGGCCTCCCCAAACAGCCATTTTCTCTTTTGCATTTCTTTTCCATGGGGATGGTCTTGATCCCTGTCTCCTGTACAATGTCACGAACCTCATTCCATAGTTCATCAGGCACTCTATCTATCAGATCCAGGCCCTTTAATCTATTTCTCACTTCCACTGTATAATCATAAGAGATTTTATTTAGGTCATACCTGAATGGTCTAGCGGTTTTCCCTGCTTTCTTCAATTTGAGTCTGAATTTGGTAATAAGGAGTTCATGATCTGAGCCACAGTCAGCTCCTGGTCTTGTTTTTGTAGACTGTATAGAGCTTCTCCATCTTTTGCTGCAGAGAATATAATCAATCTGATTTCGGTGTTGACCATCTGGTGATGTCCATGTATAGAGTCTTCTCCTGTGTTGTTGGAAGAGGGTGTTTGCTATGACCAGTGCATTTTCTTGGCAAAACTCTATTAGTCTTTGCGCTGCTTCATTCTGTATTCCAAAGCCAAATCTGCCTGTTACTTCAGGTGTTTCTTGACTTCCTACTTTTGCATTCCAGTGCCCTATAATGAAAAGGACATCTTTTGGGGTGTTAGTTCTAAAAGGTCTTGTAGGTCTTCATAGAACCATTCAACTTCAGCTTCTTCAGCATTACTGGTTGGGGCATAGACTTGGATTACTGTGATATTGAATGGTTTGCCTTGGAAATGAACAGAGATCATTCTGTCGTTTTTGAGATTGCATTCAAGTACTGCATTTCGGACTCTTCTGTTGACCATAATGGCTACTCCTTTTCTTCTGAGGGATTCCTGCCCGCAGTAGTAGATATAATGGTCATCTGAGTTAAATTCACCCATTCCAGTCCATTTTAGTTCGCTGATTCCTAGAATGTCGACGTTCGCTCTTGCCATCTCTTGTTTGACCACTTCCAATTTGCCTTGATTCTGACATTCCAGGTTCCTATGCAATATTGCTCTTTACAGCATCAGACCTTGCTTCTATCACCAGTCACATTCACATCTGAGTATTGTTTTTGCTTTGGCTCCATCCCTTCACTCTTGCTGGAGTTATTTCTCCACTGACCTCCAGTAGCATATTGGGCACCTAATGACCTGGGGAGTTCCTCATTCAGTATCCTATCATTTTGCCTTTTCATACTGTTCATGGGGTTCTCAAGACAAGAATACTGAAGTGGTTTGCCATTCCCTTCTCCAGTGGACCACATTCTGTCAGACCTCTCCACCATGACCCACCCGTCTTGGGTTGCCCCACAGGCATGGCTTAGTTTCATTGAGTTAGACAAGGCTGTGGTCCTAGTGTGACTAGGTTGACTAGATTTCTGTGAGCATGGTTTCAGTGTGTCTGCCCTCTGATGTCCTCTTGCAACACCTACCATCTTACTTGGGTTTCTCTTACCTTGGGCATCAGATATCTCTTCATGGCTGTTCCAGCAAAGCACAGCCGCTGCTCCTTACCTTGGATGAGGAGTATCTCCTCCCACCGCCCTTCCTGACCTTCAATGTGGGATGGCTCCTCTAGGCCCTCCTGCGCCTGCACAGCCACCACTTCTTGGACGTGGGGTTGCTCTTCCCAGCCGCCTCCCCTGGCCTTGGACGCACGGTATCTCCTCCCAGCCACCGCCCCTGACCTCAGACGTGGGGAGAGCTGCCAACCTGAAATTGTAAGTGGTCACTAGGAAGACAATTGTTACCAGGAAAAAAAGAAGAAATGAGTGAGCCACCAGCTGAGATCATTACCCAAGTTTGATCAAAGCTCTATCATGTTTCCTAAATGTCCAAATTATCAAAACCATGGTAATAACTAAGATTTTTTACAAAAAACATAAATAGAAATGTCAGAGTGACTTATTGTCACATGAGTAACTTTGAGAAAAAAATCAATAAAATAAAAAGAGAATGCTAATATATCACTATAGAAGAAACACAAGTTTAATTTCATACTATATAAAAAGATAAGTTCAAAATGGATTTAAGGCTGAAATATAAGAACTGAAATTATAAAACTGCTAGAAGAAAACATAAAAGTTTCTTGATGCTGTTCTGAGCAAGGATTTTTTAGATACAACACTGAAAGCACAGATCACAAAGCAGAAATAGGTTGGAGTACATCAAACTAAAAAGTTTACACAGCAAAGGAAATAATCAACAGAGAAAAGGGTAACCTGTAGAATGGGAGAAAATATTTGCAAATCATATATGTGATAAAGGATTAAGATCCAAGATACATAAGAAACTCATACAACTGAAAAGCAAAAAAAAAAAATAATTAAATAAAACTAATAACACATCAAAATTGTAGTTAAAATACTTTTCAAAACAATATAGACTTTGATGTCATTTCAGTTGTGTCTGACTCTGTGCGACCCCATAGATGGCAGCCCATCAGGCTCCCCCGTCCTTGGGATTCTCCAGGCAAGAACACTGGAGTGGGTTGCCATTTCCTTCTCCAGTGCATGAAAGTGAAAGTGAAGTCGCTCAGTTGTGTCTAACTCTTAGCGACCCCTTGGACTGCAGCCTACCAGGCTCCTCCATCCATGGGATTTTCCCGGCAAGAATACTGGACTGGGGTGCCATTGCCTTCTCTGTATATATATATATATATATATATATATATATACATATACATATATATACATATATATACACATAAATATAAAATTGTACAATATGTATTTCAAAACCTGGAGAAAAGTAACTCTCTGTAACAAACTGGGACTGGAACATCGTGTTTTAAGCAAAGATTAACTGACAAGAGGTATCTAGATGCAGATTGCACTAATGTTTGTAAAACAGCTGAAATCAGGGTTGTGCAGTTTACAGCAAGTAGGCATGAAAGGTGGCTTCCCTGGAAGCTCAGCTGGTAAAGAATCTTCCTGCAATGCAGGAGACCTGGATTTGATCCCTGGGTTTGCTCCCTGCATTAGGAAGGTTCCCTGGAGGAGGGCATGGCAACCCACTCCAGTCTTCTTGCCTGGAGAATCCCCATGGACAGAGGAGCCTGGTGGGCTACCGTCCATGGGGTCACAAAGAGTCGGACAGGACAGACTGAGTAAGCTCAGCACAGCACAGTCATAAAAGGCAAGCCACGGCCTGCTCCTCTGGAAGGGTAATGCTAAAAAATATTAATTTAAGGGACTAAAACTTTTTAAACTTACCCCACCCAAGCCCTGGAAATAATACTGCAGGAACCTTCAGTTAAGATGCCTCCTCCTCTTAAGTGAATGTCACTAAGACCTGCCAAGTGGGCTCTTAACATCACTGGAAAGTTTGTTTCACTCAGATTGTCTCAAATTTTAATGGCCATCATAAGATGAACAAAATAAATGGTTTTATTTTTTGAAAAGAGCAACCATTCCCCAAATCTTATTTTACTCAGTACACATATACATATGTTTCTATGTGTCTTTATCAATAAAGTAAATCTTCATCTTAAAACCAAGAATAACACCATGAGAGTCAAAACCCTTCTTTTATCAAAATTGATAGAAACGTTTTGGACGATATAATAATTACCACCAGATGGTTCAGCAACTCTGCTGCAGCTATCATTATAGATTTGGTGACATGAATCATTTAGACTTTATACAAATTAGGGCATAATGTGTTAAATTAAATTGCTATCCTAGGAGGAGATTCAGGTCTGAAAGAGAAAACTGGTAAACTCTTGTTCAGCACAGTTCAGTTCAGTTGCTCAGTCGTGTCCAACTCTTTGCGACCCCATGAATCGCAACACGCCAGGCCTCTCTGTCCATCACCAACTCCTGGAGTTCACTCAGACTCACATCCATCGAGTCTGTGATGCCATCCAGCCATTTCATCCTCTGTCATCCTCTTTTCCTCCTGCTCCCAATCCCTCCCAGCATCAGAGTCTTTTCCAATGAGTCAACTCTTTGCATGAGGTGGCCAAAGTATTGGAGTTTCAGCTTTAGCATCATTCCTTCCAAAGAACACCCAGGGCTGATCTCCTTCAGAATGGACTGGTTGGATCTCCTTGCAGTCCAAGCGACTCTCAAGAGTCTTCTCCAACACCACAGTTCAAAACCATTAATTCTTCGGCACTCAGCTTTCTTCACAGTCCACCTCTCACATCCATACATGACCACTGGAAAAACCATAGCCTTGACTAAACAGACCTTTGTTGGCAAAGTAATGTCTCTACTTTTGAATATACTGTCTAGGTTGGTCATAACTTTTCTTCCAAGGAGTAAGTGTCTTTTAATTTCATGGCTGCAATCACCATCTGCAGTGATTCTGGAGCCCCAAAAAATAAAGTCTGACACTCTTTCCACTGTTTCCCCATCTATTTCCCATGAAGTGATGGGACCAGATGCCATGATCTTCATTTTCTGAATGTTGAGCTTTAAGCCAACTTTTTCACGCTCCTCTTTCACTTGCATCAAGAGGCTTTTCAGTTCCTCTTCACTTTCGGCCATAAGGGTGGTGTCATCTGCATATCTGAGGTTATTGATATTTGTCCCAGCAATCTTGATTCCAGCTTGTGTTTCTTCCAGTCCAGCGTTTCTCATGATGTACTCTGCATATAAGTTAAATAAGCAGGGTGACAATATACAGCCTTGACGTACTCCTTTTCCTATTTGGAACCAGTCTGTTGTTCCATGTCCAGTTCTAACTGTTGTTTCCTGACCTGCATACAGATTTTTCAAGAGGCAGGTCAGGTGGTCTGGTATTGCCATCTTTTTCAGAATTTTCCACAGTTTATTGCGATCCACATAGTCAAAGGCTTTGGCATAGTCCATAAAGCAGAAATAGATGTTTTTCTGAACTCTCTTGCTTTTTCCATGATCCAGCGGATGTTGGTAATTTGATCTCTGGTTCCTCTGCCTTTTCTAAAACCAGCTTGAACATCTAGAAATTCACGGTTCATGTACTGCCGAAGGCTGGCTTGGAGAATTTTGAGCATTACTTTACTAGTGTGTGCTGCTGCTGCTAAGTCACTTCAGTTGTGTCCGACTCTGTGTGACCCCATAGACGGCAGCCCACTGGGCCCCCCCCCGTCCCTGGGATCTCCAGGCAAGACACTGGAGTAGGTTGCCATTTCCTTCTCCCATGCATGAAAGTGAAAAGTGAAAGTGAAATCGCTCAATCGTGTCCGACTCTTAGCAACCCCATGGACTGCAGTCTGCCAGGCTTCTCTGCCTGAGGGATTTTCTAGGCCAAAGTACTGGAGTGGGCTGACAGTGTGAGATGAGTGCTATTGTGCAGTAGTTTGAGCATTCTTTGGCATTGCCTTTCTTTGAGATTGGAATGAAAACTGACCTTTTCCAGTCCTGTGGCCACTGCTGAGTTTTCCAAATTTGCTGGCATATTGAGTGCAGCACTTTCACAGCATCATCTTTCAGGATTTGAAATAGCTCTACTGGAATTCCGTCACCTCCACTAGCTTTGTTCTTAGTGATGCTTTCTAAGGTCCACTTGACTTCACATTCATGGATGTCTGCCTCTAGGTGAGTGACCACACCATCGTGATTATCCGGGTCGTGAAGATCTTATTTGTACAGTTCTTCCGTGTATTCTTGCCACCTCTTCTTAATATCTTCTGCTTCTGTTAGATCCATACCATTTCTTGAGTAAACTCTTGAGTATCAGATAATCAGAAAAGATCAGAGTTAAATTAGTCCATTATGTATTTATTAATATTTCCATGATACATGATATTTAAAATAGATATTTTGTATTCTAATTAAAAGATTTTAAAATATAAATGCTAAATAAAATTGCAGTGAATTGACTCACCCTATAACTGACTATAATTATCTCTGATTTCTTAGCGCATTTAGATGAAAACAGAAGAAAATCCAACAAAGAACCTCAGGGTCGTTGTTTCCTTTAGGAAAAGGGATATTTGCAATGTTGCTGATATTAAGAGAGGATATCGCTTTTGATTTAAACACTGTTGGATTAACTCATACTTTAAGAATAAGCAAGAAGAGCTGAAGAAGTTGAATTTCTGTAATGTTTCCTTTGGAATTCTTGGAACCAAGTTTCCCAACTTGTTTTGCATCTTGGCTTCTGACTAGATCAAAATATTTTGTATTTGTGAAGGCCCCACTGAGACTATACAAATCTGGTTGAACTAATTGGATAGATAAGACTGTATTGTACTGATTATTCAAAAAGAAAGTACTTAAGTGACATGAACCATTTTCTGTAGTTTTTTGCAATACATAATTTTTTACGTTAATCTCATTCCTTCCTTTGTATATTCAGAAGCTTTGGAAACCTACTCTTTGGTTGACTTGGGAATTTGAGGTGAACTTGGCAGTAGACCACCATTAAGAATCCAGCCTTTGAAGCTAGTGGAAGGAGAACATATACTCAAAGTCAGATACCAACAAAATCTAGAAACATCGTGGTAGATATTTCTATTCTAAGTGGTGATATGTGTACTGTATGCATATAGCAAAATGTTGTCAGCCTCCTGAATATCAAATTATCATCTATCTTCAATGTAGTTTGTCTCTCCGTCGTAGAGCTGGGCAGAGAATTCCAGCTGTGATTCCTTGGACTCTCTCTGTTCTTTTCTCTGGAGACTGGCACCAGTTCATATTTCCACAGTCAATCACACTGACAGAGAAAGATCTTCCTGGGGCTTTCTGAAGCTAGAAGGCAAAATATTTCATGTGAACTCAGTTGATATTTCTTAGAACAGCTGTTTTGGAAAATGACATGGCATCCAATAAAAGTATGTCAGCTTTCTTTTTTTTAATGTCAAAAAAATCCCTTTGAGACAAAGCAATATCTGTTTTTTCCATGACTCATTGTAAAACTTGAAGTGACATTGGGAAAGGGCTGTGCTAAGCAAATAGTATGTCGTTAATTTTGAATTTGTAAATATTTTCAGTGTGAAAGGATAAACTAAATGTCAATAAGACAGAAGACTTTATCTCAGTGATGAAATTGCTTTAAAAATAATTTTAAAGCTATCTGCCTTATTTTCAGTGTAAAAACCTACAAGCTACAAAGAGTAATATTAATTTATAGCTTAATGTAATGACTATGTGTCTTTTAACATTTGCAATCCTTTTAAAGTAATCCTCAATAGCAGTATTTGCAAAGAAGTTTTTGTTAAATACTTAGCCCGGGGTTGGGAAGATCCCATGGAGAAGGAAATGGAAACGCACTCCAGTATTCTTGCCTGGAGAATCCCATGGACAGAGGAGTCTGGTGGGCTCCAGTCCATGGGGTCTCAAAGAGGCGGACAGGACTGTACAACTAACACAGTTCAATTAAAAGTTGTGTCATAGTTTTTCAATATAACTGAATTAACCTATTCTTGGAACACATGGAGGGATTAAAAATGTCCCTTACACACAAAAAAGAAAATGTGTTCACTACCACGATAGAATATTGTCTGAAGTCTGCAGAGCTCAGTAGGTTTTCTTCCACACTCTTCTGCTTTCTCTGCCTCTGATAGATCGCTGTCTGCAAGGTCTCTGCCCAGTCTTCTGTAAAGGACTAGCCCTACTGGAGAGCTTCCACATCCACCAGAAGGGGCTCTTATATCTCCATTCTCTTTCTTCTCGAGGTTAAATTAATGGCCTATACCAAATCTCATGTCCTAATGTCCACATGCATCATCCTTGAATGAATACAGTTGCTCAGTATTTCCATGTCTATTGAGTCTTACTGAATGATACAGGTCAGGTCCTCTATCAAAACAGACAGCAAATTCAGTTTCACCTTTTGTTTTCCCACACAACCTTCTGTGTTTTCTAACCAGCCTGTCTCTCATTCTCCATTTGCATAGATTTAAACAAATATATGGTGTTCTCCACCTCCAGGTTGCTGCAAATCACATCAGTTGTGACTTCACTTACCTGTAACAATTCTCTAAATGAACAATCCTTGTCACCCATTGTTTTCCTTTCTCTTCCTGGTACAAAATGTTCCATCCTTTTCATTTTTATATTCTGTGATGATTCATCTTTGTTGATTATCTGCTCATAGTCCATTTTCTTTTAAACACACTTGAACCCAATATGAAGACAAGATAAAAACAAAACTCTTCCATCATTTATTCTCCTCCAACTCTTTCTATAGCTCTAGTGCCCACTTTTCTGCTAAAATTGTTGACAAACTTTTCTGTACATACTCTTTCCCTTTTGTTCCTTCTGTGAGCTCTGAAACAGATTACTATTAACCAAATATCTAAGTAACAAGTAGAGGTTATAATCATAGCTAGTCTAGAATTAGGAAGCATGGATGATTTTAGAGAAAACAGGAAAGAAAGATTACTGACCTGGAGTAGCCAAGTAATTATTAATATGTCTGTTGCACTAATTTAGAAGTGCATCCTTGACTGCGCAATGACTACCAGCAGAGTCTCACCATGTATATTACAATCTTCTTGAACACTCATGCTGTCTGTTATATCTATGTATCACTTTAAAAGATTAAAGTGAAAGTCAGTCAATCATTTCTGATTTTTTGCGACCCCATGGACAGTCCATGGGATTCTCCAGGCCAGAATACTGGAGTGGATAGCTGTTCTCTTCTCCAGGGGATCTTCCCAACCCAGGAATTGAACCAGGGTCTCCTGCATTGCAGGCAGATTCTTTACCAACTGAGCTACCAGGGAAGTCCATGTATCACTTTATTCACTTTACTCATTAAATAGCAATGTTTAATCAAAATTTTATGGGAAATGAGAAAGTGTATATATAAATGCAAGTGTAAATACTGAGTCTCTAAGCATAACACCTTACAGACTTCTGAGAGCTCAAAAACATCACTGTCAGCACACAATGTTCTTTTCAGGGTGAGTCACCCCTAGCATATCTGGGTCATAGAACTCTCGCTGGCATAAGGCACGATCATAATAAGAAAGCACCTCATTGCCTACAGAATGTTAATGGAATTGCACATTTGAAAATGCATAGCTTTAAATGTTTTTTTTTAACATAGTAATCATTTTTCTCCTTTCAAAATAGTTATTTTTAACATACTAAGAATTTTCTGCTTTCAAAATGGCTTTGAACTTTAGAAAAATGAAGCATTATTACAACTAAACTACAGATGAAAGAACTGACGCCCAAGAAAGTTAAATAACATTTTAGGTGTTACCAGGTTCTGTATTCCACTCACTTATGAGTTGAACGTGGCTCTTAGGCTTTGACTATCACTTTCTTTCAACCTCATTAGTCACAGTGGCTTCCTGCCAGGTGGCTTCCTTCTTCTAGTCAACATGACAACTTCAGAAGCTCCAGAAGAGAGACTGAGAGAATTTCAGGCCCAGGCAAAGATGCACCCATGAGGTGGCCACACAGGATGGCAGTCAGCCAAGGGCTCTGGAAGCCAGTAAACATGAGCAGGCCTTAAAGAAAAGGAACAGCCCTAGCCTCTCGCCGACCAGCTTCTGAAAATCTTACCAAATTGACCAGCCTCGTCTTCCATTAATAGTCAGTGGTATGAATACCACCATTTTTTCATGTAACTATGTCACCTCATGCATCACTGTATTATGTATCCCTGTATTTCATGTGTCATTTGATGTATCACTGTATCTACACACTTTCCCATGGACAGACCCAAAGGATCTGTACCGACCGAGTGAGGCATTTTCAGGTATGGCGATTTCAGTGATTTTCCACTGTGCAAAACTGTGAATTTGAGATTTTCATACACTGAACCGGCCCAAACCTGGGAATCCTAAAAGGGCAAACCCATACTGGAATTTTCAGGAAATAGGAAGAAAAGTTTCAAATGCATCACCTTGAGTTTATGGCAAGAAACAGTATCAAGGTAGAGACTTATATATATATATATAAGGTTTATATATATAGAAACCTAAACAGGTTTCTATATATATAACAGGGAGAGATTTATATATATATATATATGACTTTATATATATATACATATATATATATATATGTATATATATAAACCTTAACAGGTAGAAAATATAAATAATCAAGGTCCATCTCTATTGCCTTAATAAGATAAAAATGTGATTTAAAAGTGTAGGTCAAGAGAGCTGGTACTGTACCTGGCGGTTATGAACCAAACTGTTCGTCATAACTTCGATTTGTTTGACAAGATCAGGTTTTCACATAAACTGTGAAGTTACAGAATTTGCCATCCTGTTTCAGTCATGGTAGGTTTTCCTCTCAGAAGCTTTGGAATAACTTTAGGGTATTACGGTCAAGTATCATGTGACACCACTGAGTATCACGTGATAATTTAAAGACATACTTGACATATCTACAGATGTTTATTCAATACTTTTTGGTGGAATTAAATGTCATTTTCATGTTCATTTTGACTCAAAGGACATGAGTTTGAGTAAGTTCCAGGAGCTGGTGATGGACAGGGAGGCCTGGTGTGCTACAGTCCATGGGGTTGCAAAGAGTCAGACATGACTGAGTGACTGAACTGAACTGAAGTGTAATTTTATTTCTGGTTAGTGAGAGAAATCTTGTTAAGTGAAATTCTGGAGACTATTAAAAAAAATATGAGGGAAAGAATGAAATACATTTTATCAAGCAAATGCTTTTTTAAATATATAGCTATTTCTTGCTATAATGGAAGCATCTATGAAATAAAGAACCTTCTTATTAGTATGTAGATAATATAAACAGATCTAATCTGTTCTTCAAAGTATTATCTGGTGCTTTAATAACTTAATAATTGAAATGTGTTATGCTAAATATTTTAACTTTCTCCTAGATAAATTGTGCATGGAGAGAAGATAAAAAAGTGAATTATCACTGCTTTCAACCCATACAGCATCAAAGTAATTTAACAACGACCCTAGTCTTATGCAGTGATGGCATCACTGACTGCATTATTCTGATGTGGATATTAAAGACTTATCATGGCTACATTTTTTATTGGATTAACTATAATTAATTAGACATCAGTTCAAATAGATGAAAAATTCACGTTAATTTTAACAATAAAGCTAAGGACACATTTGTTTCTTCTGATCTTTCTCTGTGAGATTGGTTATGATTAACCTCTGTTATTTTCCTGATTCATTTCTTAGAATGAGGCAGAAGAGTGCCTGATTGAGGCTGCCAATGGCATGTCAGTATTTAATGAAATCTTTATTTAAATGGGGCTTCTCAGGTGATGCTAGTGATAAAGAATCTGCCTGCCAACTCAGGAGACACAAGAGACAAGGGTTCAATCTCTGGCTTGGGAAGATCCCCTGGAGTAGGGAATGGCAACCCACTCTGGTATTCCTGCCTGGAAAAATCCATGGACAGAGGAGCCTGGCAGTCCATGGGGCTGCAAAGAGTCAGTCAGAACTGAGCATACTCATGTGTTTAAATGCGGATAAGCAGAGTAATTGGCACTTAATTGTCATCAGTGATAAGGTGAGGTAACAAGTCTATCTTTGAGTACGCATGGATTTTTGTAGAACTCCGCTATTTGTTTCTAATCCAAGGACTCTTGAATAAAGCCTTATCATATATTCAGTTCCTACTGAAATATTGGTTTATTACTCAGATTCTAATATTATATTCACCCAAATCAATGGTATTTCTTAGATATAAATTATTGATTTTCAACTGTTATCCCATTTATCCGAAATGATGTCTAATGTGTATATTGTATTATTTGCAATTCTATTGTTACTACTACACCTCAAATTTTATGGACTAAAAATGTTCATTAATGCAATGGCACCCCACTCCAGTACTCTTGCCTGGAAAATCCCATGGACGGAGGAGCCTGGTAGGCTGCAGTCCATGGGGTCATGAAGAGTCGGACATGACTGAACAACTTCACTTATTAAATTCTAAAGTCTCTTAGTTTTCTGGCTTCTAAGGCAGGTGATTGAACCATATGACGGTTAAGGTCATATCTTGTCTGAAATTGTGATGGTGGTGGTTTAATTGCTAAGTTTTGTCTGACTCTTGCAACCCCAAGGACTGTGTCTCACCAGGTTCCTCTGTTCATGGAATTCTCCAGGCAATAATACTGGAGTACATTGCCAGTCCCTTCTCCAGAGGATCTTCCAGACCCAGGGATCAAACCAAGGTCTCCAGCATTACAAGTGGAGTCTTATGGACTGAGCCACCAGGGAAATTATGTTCTAGAGATTTTCTCACCCAAATGCAGCAAGGTCCAATCCTGAGCATCTCCTTCTCCTCACCAGTTCATGCCACCTTTGCTGCTTGAAATAGAGTCCACACTGCAAACCCATTCCTCCGTGCTTGAAATGGACATTTCCTCTCTGATATAGGGTGCTTAAAATGTATTTAGCAGATGAGAGCTCCTGATGTAGAATATGTGATCTTATTTCAGAAGGTGGATAATTTACTAAGATTTTCTGCTATATTTTCTAAGTTAGAAAATAGTCTGTGAGGTAGACATTTATAAGTTACACACTTTGAGTCAGATGCCTGAAAATAAATCCGTGTATCTGGGAGATAAGCAGTCTTCAGCCATGACCTTTCTAGCACTTACCCCAAGACTGGTGAGGAAATATATCTAGAAAAATATTACTTCAGAGCAGCATGCAGACATTTAAAAATCTGCTAAATGTCCAAATATTATTTAATCATGATGTCATCAGATATTTTATTATCATAAGTAGAAAATAATACCTGACCCCTGATTTACTTTAACAATTATTCTTAGTAAGTTTTTTTAAAAACAATCTCCTGTCTTAAAACTGTGAATCTGTAGTAAATAATGAAAGCACTGATGTATATTATTAAATAACTCTATGAGCAAATCTGTATCTCTGATTTAGGTCTCAATTTTAAGGGAATCGTTCATTGCATTGAACTTTCTTTTAAGCAAGTGGTGATTTTACTCACATGAGGAGTTAATGATGACACCAAGGGAGGAAGGGTCTCCGTTACAATAACAAAGAATTTGGAGGAAGTTGTCAACATTAATGTAGAAATTGACACCTGTGTAATAATTACCAGTTTAGAACACCCTGTGGATTTTTTTTACTGTGACCTTTAATCATTTAAATACAGACAGTCCTTGACTTAGGATGGTGGTCTGGCCTACAGCTCTTTTGACTGTAAAATGATGGAAAAGTGACATACAATCAGGAGAAACTATACTTTGAAATGTGACTTTTCCTGGGCTTGTGATGTGAGGTTCGAATCTCTCTTCTGATGCTGGAGAGTGGCAGCTCACAGTCAGTCACCACGTGGTAACCAGGCTGAAAGTCAAGACACTTGAACCACCTTGCCCCCCGACAGCCATTCTGTTTTTCACTTTCAGTACAGTATCCAAAACATTATGTGAGCTCTATCAACACTTTGTTTTAAAATAGGCTTTGTCTTATGTGATTTCCCCAAATATAAGCTAATGCACGTGTACGGCACGCGTTTCAGGCAGGCCAGACTGAGTTATGATGTTTGGTGGACTAGCTTTATTAAACACATTTTGACTTATGATATTTCCAACTTTGTTGTTGTTTTGTCATTCAGTCCTTAAGTCACATCTAACTCTTTGAGACCCCAGGGACTGCAGCATGCCAGGCTCCCCGTCCTTCACTGTCTCCTAAAGTTTGCTCAAATTTATGTCCATTGAGTTGGTGATGTCATCCACCCATCTCATTCTCTGTCACCCCTTTCTCCTCCTGCCTTCAATCTTTCCCAGAATCAAAGTCTTTTCCAATGAGTTGGCTCTTCACATCAGGTGGCCAAAGTATTGGAGCTTTAGCTTCAGTATCAGTCTTTCCAGTGACTATTCAGGATTGATTTCCTTAGGATTGACTGGTTTGATCTCCTTGCTGTCCAAGGGATTCTCAAGAGTCTTCTCCAGCATGACAGATCAGTAGCATCAGTTCTTTGACATAACCCCATCTTAAGTCGAGGAATATTATTATACTGCAGAAATACAGATCAATGGAACAAAATAGAAAGCCATGTACCTATGTACACCTTATCTTTGACAGAGGAGAAAAAAATATGCAATAGAGAAAAGATAATCTTTTCAACAAGTCGTGCTGGGAAAACTGGTCAACTACATGTGAAAGAATGAAATTAGAACACTTTCTAACATGATACATAAAAATAAACTCAAAAATGGATTAAAAATCTACATGTAAGATCAGAACTATAAAACTCTTAGAGGAAAACATAGGCAGAACACTCTCTGACAAATCACAGCAAGATCTTCTATGACCCACCTTCTAGAGTAATGGAAATAAAAACAAAAATAAACAAATGGGAACTAATTACTAAAAATGTCTCAAGGTATCTGATCTTCCCTATTTTACCACCTTTGAGATATTAAAAGTACAGGGTTCTTACTTCTTTCTGGACTGGAGAGTTCTCTTCCACTGCCAAGCACTTTGACCCCTCCTCCCTCTTAAAAGTAAGGACTTTTGGTTTAGGAAGCAGTAAGCAGTAAATGGCAACCCACTCCAGTATTCCTGCCTGGAGAATCCCAGGGATGGAGGAGCCTAGTGGGCTGCCATCTATGGGGTTGCACAGAGTCGGACACGACTGAAGCGACTTAGCAGCAGCAGCAGCAGCAAGCAACAAAGAGGGCTTCCCAGGTGTCCCTAGTGGTAAAGAACCAGCCTACCAATGCTGGAGACGTAAGAGGCACGGGTTCCATCCCTGATTCAGGAAGATCCTCAGGGCATAGCAACCCACTCCAGTATGCTTGCCTGGAGAATCCCACAGACAGAGGAATCTGACAGGCTACAGTCCATATATAGGACCGCAGAGTCGGACAGACATGAAGCAACTTAGCAGGCATACAAGCAGTAAGGATCACTGACTGCCTCTTTCTCTGTCTGGTACAGCATCATCCTAAGTCTGCTTGTCTTGATTTTCCAGGGGCTGGAGCAAAACAACCCTCAGTCTCTCAAGAACAACAGAAAAAGGTGAGAAACATTATTTTTCATGCCTTTATGTCATAATTCACTTAGGTTTTTTTTTTTTTTTTTTAAAGGTGATTTCTAGAGCTTCATCCAGGAAAGAGATCTTCTGATTCAATGAATATGCTACAGGTACTTCCCTTGTGGCTCAGCTAGTAAAGAATCTGCCTGCGATGTAGGAGACCTGGGTTCAATCCCTGTGTTGGGAAGATCTCCTGGAGAAGGGATAGGCTACCCATTCCTGTATTATTGGGCTTCCCTTCTGGCTCAGCTGGTAAAGAATCTGCCTGCAATGTGGGAGACCTGGGTTCAATCCACGGGTTGGGAAGATTCCCTGGAGAAGGGAAAGGCTACCCACTCCAGTATTCTGGCCTGGAGAATTCCATGGACTATATGGGGTTGCAAAGAGTCAGACACAACTGAACAACTTTCACTTTTCACTTTCATGCTCCTTCCATAGCAAGGTGGTTACTGAGCAACCGAGTGTCATCAGGGACTCTTAGTTTTTACAAATCCCTGATGGCTGGAGAGGACCACTGCTCTCCTCCCCAACTCACTGATAGGATGGTTGGATTGTGTTCTTATCATCTGTGTGTGCGCTATTTGTTCAAGGCAGCAAGAGCAGCAGCAGGTACTCCACGTCAGAGAGTAGGGCGTACGCTATTTGGAGTACAGTAAGAGGTCTTGGAGTTGGGAATGAAAATTTAATTAGTAAAATAATTATCTCAAGACTGGAATAAGCTACACAAAGTGCACTTACCTCTGCTTCCATGCACATCTCCGACCTGAAACTGTCGAAATGCGGGATAAGGGTTTGAATTAGCTGTGCTATTGAGTGAAAATTAGTATGATTAAAATTCTCAAGTTGCAAATCTCTGGTTGAGAAAGACAGTAGTATATTGTATTAGTAGTTGTGACAGAGGTCCTCTAAGGGAAAAAAAATAGTGTTCACTGAGAAGCATAATTTAATAATGGGTTTGGGTCGAATTTGAGCATGTGTCTATTCTTTTGTGGTTTGTACCATTGAGAGGAGACAATTTTCTAGATAATTGAGGTGGGAGAGGAGAGTCTCAGCTTGGAGAGGGGAGGTTAACAATGAGGAGGTGCAGAAAAGATACCAAAGGGGACATCCTGTAGGCGTGGCTATGAAAAGCTAACCTGCTTCATGACCATTAAAATGCCCTGTGTAAAGTCTATGCAGTCCTAGGGGGCTTCATGTGAGTGATTTTTGCAGCTGATAGGGAAGTTGATTAAGGATTGAGATTCCTATTGCTTCACTGTAGATATAAGCAAGGAAAGGACATCCTCAGAAACCAAGAAGCAGAGGAGGCCAGAACATCACACCACGGAGACTTAGTTCTAATACAACAAACTGGACAAGGTGGAAAAAGTGCTTGATGTAGGCTGTAGTGGCCACGAAGGTGCTCCACTCAAACTTCCTTCAAAGAACCCACTTCTGGGAGCCCAGCTGACTGATGGCCCCCAGATAAAGCTGGAGCTTGGTCTCTTCCCAGCCAGTGATGGATCACAGCAGGAGGACTGGTGGGAGCCACTCCTTCCTGATGTGGGACTTTTCCAGTGGCAAGCTTTGCTCAAGGCTACCCCCAAGCATAGACCCCAGGGCTTTATTTAGGGAGCTGCTTTGCTGGCAGAGCTCATGGTCACTCTGTAGATCTAATGTCACTTACTGTGGGAAAGTCTCCTTTACACACCACAGATGTTGGGGCCTATCCTTAGGGCTCACATACAATCTTGCTTAAGGATGTCCTATCGTGCCTCGTGATGGCATCTCTCTTTGAACAGACAGTTGGCTCCTTAAAGACAGAAACTTCATCATATTACATTATATTTTGGCGCACTTTCATAGAAAGTTTAACACTTAGCAAGTGATCTGTTTATTGTTTTCTGGAGGAATATGTAAATAAATATATGTTAGGAAGAATAAAGTCTAACCCACCTTGAGAAAAAATCACTTACCAACATAATAGAACTACTGTTCCCTTAAAGTCTGTTAAATCAGTGTTAGGCTCTCGTATCTAGGCAAATATCTCATATATATGTTAATACAGAATAACAGCTATATCTCAAAAGGCTATTAACAGTTAAGTTTGACTTCTTTGAAAATAAATGTAATAAAAATGCAATAGGTTTCCTGAATTTGCCTCCATGGGGGAAAAAAGTCTGTTTTGTTGTCAGTAAAAATGATGTTCTGCACATCTTTGTGGGCCACATGACTGAGCCTTTTCTTGTTACATTTTGAGATAGCATGCTTGCTCCTTGTCACCTTCAGTTTGACATTTTACAGGAACTAGAAGCATAAGTCAGGTAGGGAAACATGTTACATATTGTTTTTTCCCCCTCTAGCTGACTACCAGTAATCTTAAAAGTCAACAATGTCAGATTTCAGTTTTGTTGTTCACTGAATTACCACACTGTGCACTGGAAAAAAAAAAATTGCTACTGTTTTTACTGTTCTAAACCTTTCTTATGTGATGATTAAAAGAAAAGAAAAAAAGCTTGACTTGCTTGACAGCTGGTTTTATTTTACCTCTGTTTAAACATAATACTTTAAACTTCTGACCAAACTGGTCAGATGGAGTAGTTCCCTGACTAATACAATATGTATAAACTGAGAAGGAATTTAGCTCCTGACTGGCCTTCAGCATTTACTCAGTGACTTTTGTTGTTATTCTTAGGTGCCTACTATGTGAAATGTGTTATGTGAGCTCTAGGTTGGTTACAAAAATGAATGATATAAGTATCTATTCAGAAGGACTTTAATGGGGTCCACATTTGGGGAAATAGTACTATATTATTGTTCGTGGTAAAAAGCAAATTTTTTTCTTCCAAAATATGTTGACTTATACTGTAGGAATTTATTTCTATTTATAAAATCATAAAACTAAATACAAGGTGTCTTTTTTCATGTATCTAATTTGCAAGCTTTACCTTAATTATATGTGGATCATTAATATCAACAGCAGTGGCTTAATAAGTTTCTATAAATGTTCACATCTTATATCTAGTTAACAAACATGCATAGATTTAGGTATGATGTAATGCCTCAATGATTCATTGAAGGAGAAATCGTAAATTCTCTAGAGTTATTAGTGTGGCCCAAGTGCCCTCCACCCAGAACTTTTGCCTGTAATTTATTGTATCACCACCAGATAGCAGTAGAGTCCTCACACAGATTGCTCAACAGAGAGTAAGAAATATACCATTATTTGTAGAACCCGAAATTTTGTATTGAGTTCATCATAGAGATAGCTAGATTAGCAAATTTGAGAATCAAACTACTGTTTAGTAGTTTGGTTTACAAAGTAATCACTTTACTTTACAAAATAATCAATGTTCAAATAGAAAAGTATTCAGAAGGTATTTCATTCATTTATTTTTTCAGTAAATATGTATTAAACATCTGGTAGGTTTTCAGGGTCCAGAGAGAAGAAAGGACAGGACAGAGCTGTCCCCTGTTCTCTTAGGGCTCACATTTCAGTGTGAAAGGGTCATTAATTTACGATTTTTAAAATAATCATGGCAACTAATACAGCAAAGAAAAAAAGGCAGAGTACTCTGATAGAACATAAAATGTGAGGAAGGGCTTTAATCTCTATGGGTGATATTTAATCTGAGATCTGAAAGAAGAGAAAAAGACAATTAGACAAGGATGATGAGAAGAATGTTCTCACCAAGAACATTTCATGAACAAAAAGCAACAGGCCTTGTACTCAAAAAGTAATTTAATATTTATTGAAAGAATTACTTGCTTTGCAAGAATCTGATTCTTTTCCATTAGTTAGACTACTTCTAACCAATCTTAGCCTTCAGACAGTTTCTCTACAAGGATGACAGACAAGCTTCAAAACCGATAGTAGAGGATATAAACATGATTTATTTAGAATTGGGTGTGATGTTCCTGGTTGGCGTTGCCTCTTGGGAACACAAAACCAGTGTGTGCCCTTAGCAAAGGGCTGCCCTGTCGCCAGTTGTTGCAGAGCCCACAAATGCCACTGTGAGATCCCATCAAGTATGACGAGCCACCTCATCAGCAAATAATTGTATTTATATGTCACCGCTCCCCTACTGCTCAACCAGACAAAATACGTAAAAATGTTAGCAGTCACCATATGCAAGCGTCTCTCTGAATGAAATGTTCCCTTTTCCTGCTTAAGAATTTACTGGCTGGCATGCTCAGCTGTGAGAGGCATTTCTCCAGAATTGGTATTATGTTCTGAGCATCTCAACACCAGAAACCCCCTATTTCTTTCACATTGGAGCAGTCAAGCACTGCTCAACAACTTAGATACGGAGCATGCTGTGTGTTTTCACTACTGTATTAAGAAGCTGCTGTTGCTGCTAAGTTGCTTCAATCGTGTCCGACTCTGTGCAACCCCATAGACAGCAGCCCATCAGGCTCCCCCGTCCCTGGGATTCTCCAGCCAAGAATACTGGAGTGGGTTGCCATTTCCTTCTCCAATGCATGAAAGTGAAAAGTGAAAGTGAAGTCGCTCAGTCGTGTCCGACTCTTAGTGACCCCATGGACTGCAGCCCACCAGGCTCCTCTGTCCATGGGATTTTCCAGGCAAGAGCCCTGGAGTGGGGTGCCATCGCAGCAAGTGCTAAATGCTCCAGGTTAGGTTAAAAATAAAAAAATTTAGACACTATGTATTTTACTACTAAATGATGAGGAATTTTAATCAGAAATAAAAACAAAGGGAGAAAAGATAAAGGAAAATGAAAGTGTCTGTTAATTCGTGAGATAAAAGCTTTATAGTCAACAGAGTATAGATCACTCAAAAGCTGTGTAATTTGTTTCACATGTTCATTGCCTTGTCACCTGTGTACATGTATGTTTCCATGGCATTAGCATCCACATGAGTCATGCCACCACACAGTCCCCTGAGACCTTGGAGAGATCAAGGCAGGACTGGTATATTAGGTTTAAGAGCTGTCCCACGGGGCATCTGAGGACACAGGCAGCCAGGTCCCAGGGGAGCCATTTATCCCTGAGTTGGTGGAGACGCTGTCATTAGGAGGGGAGAAATGTGTATGTATATACACATCATATATGTTTTGCCCAATCAGTTAGATCTTCATTCGAATGTTTTCATTCCCCAGATCTGATCAAGAAAAAAGATCCTAGTTTTAGAAAAAGAACAAAAGAAGAGCTAGTGTCACCAACTACCCAGATTTTTAATTTTGCACCATTGTCCCAACTGTAGGTGTGTACTTCAGTGTACCTCGTAAAATGCTAGTATGACATCTCCAGGACCAGAGCTGTGATGGTTGCTCAGAGGGGAAAAGATGAACAATTTAGTTATTTGTCAGTCTCACATAGACAAGCAGGGTGGTCTCAGCAGCATCTGTCTATATCATCAGGGTTCCAACCACATATGGTATCATCCACCATCCCCACTCCATGTTAATTTCAGGGGCATCTGATAAACCTCAGTGTTACACCTCCAAGTAGTTTCACAAATGAAACAAGTGAACAATTTCTCATTTACTTCTTTACTCCTAAAATCCTCATTTTAGAAATATGACACCAATTAGGCTCAACGACATTGTCTACCCTAGGGAGATGAAGTTTACTAACATTGAGAACAAAAACAATTTGTGGTTAGCTCCTAAATAATGTGTATGGGGTGGTAACTATTCCTTTTTCATCAGAATTGAACTTCAGGTTGAGACTCTAATTTCTTATTTTTTATGTGTAGAGTAAGATGACAAACAGAGCTTAAAAATTCCCATGTGCCATTTATGAATGTTTAGTTTAAAAAGTGAAAAAAAAGGGCTTCCCTGGTGACTCAGATGGTAAAGAATATGCCTGCAAGGTGGGAGACCCAGGATCCATCCCTGAGTTGGGAAGATCTGGAGAAGAAAATGGCTAGCCACTACTGGAATTCTTACCTGGAGAATTCCACGGACAGAGGAGCCTGGTGGGCTATTTATATCATTTATGAATGTTCAGTTAAAAGCAATTTAAAATCAATGGAGTCAACTTGAAAAAAGTGGGAGGAGGCGGACAACTGATATTGGAATATTGGAATATTCAGTACTTAATTGAGAAAAGAAAGCTGAGTAGGCAGTTCACAAAGAGCCCAGGCATGAAAGAATTATTCTGAATTTACATTTTGCATAAGAAACAATTTCTCATCAATAATAGGTACTTAATTCTTTGGGCATGGCATCATAATGAAAGTGCCTTTGGTTTCTGAATCATTAAACTGATGAGATAAATTCCTGAAAGATAATCAAATCAATGTTTCCAACAATTTAAAGAAGTAATAAAAAGAAGCATTCATGATGAAAATGAATGAACTCTCAGGTGTTAACCCAGATGAGAATGAAAAAAATCAACATAACTGCCTGTGGTTAGCTGGAGTCAATGACTTATCACCTGTTCCAACTTTTAAAAGTTGTGGCCTAAATCTTACTGGTTAAGCCTTAACGTTTAAATGTACCCCTTTTGTAAGTATTTGCGATTTAAATGCTAAATTTAAAGTGGGAAAAAGAAAGCAGTTTATGCATACTGCAGTTTTAAAATGTGTAACACAGTACTAACAGCAGTAGGTGGGATTCAATAGGCGATTTTTGATATCTAGATTCGCGAATATCGGGAATGGAGAGTCTGTGCCCTGTTGTCAAAAGCTCTGAAGGTTCTGCGGTGTTTCCTGACTTTTGAGCTAACTAGTCAGATGCCTCGGGTCTGAGGAAGGTGCCAGAAGTCTTGGAAGCCCAGTGTCAGAGCGGAAGGATGGGAGCACAGCAGTAGAAGGAGCCGGAGCGTCAGCGTGTGCCCTGTTTCCTCCAGTTTCTCTTCTGTCAAAGCGAAACAGGCACGGCCAGACTACGCTCCACACACAGTGAGCTGTGTCACAGGACAGGAACCCAGAGCTTGGAGAACCCGAGTCTTATGGTCAGTGGAGAGCCTGTCTGACCTTCACCAGGGGAAGGAGCAGCGTCTTTATAGCCCTGGACAGCACACACACTTGCCCTTTACTCCAGAGGGAGGCACCCTCTCTCATTCCCAAGGCTGTTGGCTGTACAGATAATCCTTGAAAAGGCAGCCCAGAACAAAAGCAGTCAATGCTTCTGTTTGCAAGACCTACAGAAACTCGACACCTGCAGAGAACAGCTTCCTGACATACATTCCTCCAAAAGTCTGCAGTCTTCAAAGCGTGACCTTCTGGCCATATCACAGTTAAGTAAAGCTTTTACAATGTTTTGGAATTTTCTGTTTGTCTTGTTGCCCACAGCGACCACTGATATCTGTTCCCCTTATTTTCAGCAAAAAAAAGGAAAAGAAAAACTAACAAAGTGGCCCTAGAACATATTTTTAACAAGTTCATTAAAAAATGACTGATAAATTTGGGAAAAAAAGGGAAGAAACAATGAATACATTTTGCACTCTCCATGGGGATGGAGAGAGGAATACTTTTTTTTTGCATTTTATTTTATTTTTTATTTATTTATTATTATTATTATTTTACTTTACAATACTGTATTGGTTTTGCCATACATCAACATGAATCCGCCACGGGTGTACATAAGTTCCCACTCCTGAACCCCCCTCCCACCTCCCTCCCCATACCATCCCTCTGGGTTATCCCAGTGCACCAACCCCAAGCATCCTGTATCCTGCATCGAACCTAGACTGGCGATTCGTTTCTTACATGATATTATACATGTTCCAATGCCATTCTCCCAAATCATCCCGCCCTCTCCCTCTCCCGCAGAGTCAAAAAGTCTGTTCTGTACATCTGCATCTCTTTTGCTGTCTCGTATACAGGGTTATCGTTACCTTCTTTCTAAATTCCATATATATGTGTTAGTATACTGTTTTGGTGCTTTTCTTTCTGGCTTACTTCACTTTGTATAATCGGCTCCAGTTTCATCCACCTCATTAGAACTGATTCAAATGCATTCTTTTTTTGGGGGGGGGTTATCTTTCTTTTTTTTTTTTTTACTTTATTTTACTTTATAATGCTGTATTGGTTTTGCCATACATTGACATGAATCCACCACGGGTGTACATGCGATCCCAAACATGAACCCCCCTCCCACCTCCCTCCCCACAACATCCCTCCGGGTCATCCCCATGCACCAGCCCCAAGCATGCCGTATCCTGCATCGGACATAGACTGGTGATTCGATTCTTACATGATAGTATACATGTTTCAATGCCATTCTCCCAAATCATCCCACCCTCTCCCTCTCCCTCTTTTTAATGGCTGAGTAATACTCCATTGTGTATATGTATCACAGCTTTCTTATCCATTCATCTGCTGATGGACATCTAGGTTGCTTCCATGTCCTGGCTATTATAAACAGTGCTGCGATGAACACCAGGGTACACGTGTCTCTTTCAATTCTGGTTTCCTTGGTGTGTATGCCCAGCAGTGGGATTGCTGGGTCATATGGCAGTTCTATTTCCCATTTCTTAAGGAATCTCCACACTGTTCTCCATTGTGGCTGTACTAGTTTGCATTCCCACCAACAGTGTAAGAGGGTTCCCTTTTCTCCATACCCTCTCCAGCATTTACTGCTTGTAGACATTTGGATTGCAGCCATTCTGACTGGTGTGAAATGGAATACTTTTAAAGACAGAAATACAGGTTATTAATGAGAAATTTAAGTCTGAATTGTCTACAGTTTCAATAAAAGTAATTTTGAGTAGAAAGTTTTTCAGTGATGAAAGACAACCGACACTTTCAGTCTCTTTTGATTACAAATATATTAGCACGGACTACGTTCAAAGATGCAAGAGTCGTCAAAGGCAAAATCAGACTTCAAAGAAGCACCCAATGCGCTTAAGGGATGCCTTCTTTAAGAGTCGTTCAAGTCTTGGATGAGTTTCATAATATAAAACAGTCATTTAAAGTTAATTAATAAAAACAGACAAAGTCTTAGATAAGAATATGGGCTTTGAAATGCCCCCCAAAGGATATCATAATGCAATACTAGTAAAGTACAAAGTAGGAGATTCCTGCAAAATTTTGTTAAATAAAAAAATTAAAAAAAAGAAAACAACATTGAATGATTTGATGAAGGTCAGAAACACAATTTTTCCCTTGTTTTTATTTTTTAAAATGCTGCAACAAAAATAACAAGGCAGATAACCCCAAACCGTTTCTGTGCTATAAGACTATTTTAGTAGTAGCCACTGATGTGCCAAACCAAGCATATGAACCAAAGGATAAGAGCAAGGTAAGTCATGTTACCTGCTTGTGAGTGAAAATGACCAGTATATTAGTCCACTGCTGAAGATGAATTAATTTATATTTTATGGTTAAACATATCCATCCCCTGAAAGTGAACGTGTTAGTTGCTCAGTCGTGTCTGACTCTTTTTGACCCCATGGACTGTAACCCACCAGGCTCCTCTGTCCATGAAATTAAGAATACTGGAGTGGGTTGCCATGCCCTCCGCCTGATCTTCCCGACCCAGGGATCGAACCCACGTCTCCTGCATTGGCAGGCAGATTCTTTACCACTAGTGCCACCTGGGAAGCCCATGTGTTCTTGGATCAGTGTCTGGACCCGAGTCTGGACATATCCGATGACTGACATCACAGTTCTTCCAGACAATCACAATCGTCCTCATAGTCCCTTATACACGTCCTTGCCTTTAACCAAGTATCCTCAGATTTGGTAACTCCTTCCGCTCTTCTCTGCACTCCGTAAAGACCATCTTTCAGAGCATGTTCAGCTAAATGTGCTCCAGTTTTCTCCTAGGCTGCTCCCCGCTCCTAATGTTCAGAGAGGGCCAGTGTTCAGGCATTTGGATGCTCTGCTGTGCCATCAAGTCCGATGTCAGAACAGACTCCTTCTTCCCTTTGCCTTTGTATCAGGGTGGAAGGAGTCTGAATGACATCTGCCAGGTCTTTTGTACTGATTTTTCAAGGTTCAGAAAATCTAATCCTATTGGCTGTAAATGTACAATACAGGCTTGCTTCTTCTTCCGGCATAAGTATGTGGCACTTCTTTTCCCCCACAGTTCAATCATCTCTTGAGATCACCAGTAGCTTAATGATAAAGAATAAAATACAAACGTGAAAATGACTAGCTGATGGAATATCCTTGCCATTACTTGAGTTGAAGGATTAAAGGCTTATCTTTGTCAATTTCTTTCTGTAAACTTGTCAATAGAGTTGTAAACATCCATTCCACCCAGAGTCCTCTGAATTATTATTACTGCCATTTAGTCAAGTGCAATAGTCCCTCAGTTCCCCAGGGTATTTGAATCAGTGGGCATTTAGCTAAATTAGTTGATGATGGTTAACCATGATGTCACACCATTCCACAAATTACCAGTATCTTGTTGCCAGTTAGGGAGGATCACTGTGTGTAGGTCCAACAGCACAACCTAATTAATCCGAGAATCTCAGCTTTGAGGATTGAGTTTCTTGGACAATTCCTGGTACTCAGCACCATATCAATCAGTGTCAAGTCAGAAAAGCAGAATCTACATGTTGTTGAAATAGAGTGAGTTTAATATATGGAGTTGTTTGAAGGGATATTGAAGGAAGGACTTTCAGGCATAAAGGAAATACTGAAAATAAGAGGCAATAAGAAGGAGCTCACTTTTATAAATGAGAATACAGATGGGAGAGGCATGGGCTGTTACTTTCTAGAAGCTATGAGGATGAGGGATCCCAAAGTATTAGCACTGAGAGCTCCGAGAAGATACAGCCCAGATGTCCCCAGCATCTCAGAAGTTCAGAGAGGCCACGCAGAGCTGAGACATACACCTCTAAGGAGCAGAAGCTACTTGTCTGTCACTAGTCCCTCTGAGTGGAAATGGCAGGACAATTCTGGGAGTGTGAACAAAAACCCTGGACCCTGAAACTACTTGCTACTCGTCAGCCAGTGCTCCTGAGAGCGAGGTTGGGGACGAAAGCTGCTGGAGAATTATGCAGAGAGAAGCAAGTGGATCAGTGAGGAGCAAGTCCTATCTGTGTCTTCCCACCTTCCTGTCTCCCCTCAGAATTCCCTTTTAATACATCCTAACAGGGAGTATAGCTGGCTTTGCAGGGTCCCAGGACCACTATCATGATAGAGAAGTATGGAACCTGGAGAATATAAGATAATCTGTGGTCTTGATGGAAGAAAGAAAATTTTAATGGGCTTCCCTGGTGGCTCAGACAGTTAAGAATCTGCCTGCAATGGAAGAGACCTGAGTTTGATCCCTGGGTCTGGAAGATCCCCTGGAGGAGGAAATGGCAGCCCACTCCAGTGTTCTTGCCCAGACAGAGAAGCCTGGTGGGCTACAGTCCATGCGGTCACAAAGAGTCGGACACTGAGCTACTAACACTTTACTTTTTAGCCTGTTATCAAGGTTTTTTGCTCTTGTTAAATTCCACATAATTCTATGTGCCATGATTCATTGTGAGTATTTATCTAGGAGATGAAACACACACAAGAGACACACTAGAATGAGACTGGTAAATGTAAAAACAAAAGCATTCTGAGGGAGCAGCACAGTCTACTATGCCGGGGTCTGGCTTCAGAGAAAGCAAATTGCATGTGAACTTGTGACCGCCAACAGGTTGCTAGAAACAGAAATCATTGGAATTTCTTGGGTAGAATTTTGAATATTTATACAAATTATGTTCCATATTTTTAAAATAATTTTAATTTATTCAAGTCTACAATGCTGTTATTGATTGAATAGGGAACCTTATAATTTTTGACTGCAAAGAAGTTTGACAATTTGACAACAAAGAAGAAGAACCACTGCAGTATATTTTTTGACACATTATCAATTTTTCATATGATCTTCATGTAACGCAGTGGAGGCAAAGACCGTTATAACTGGCTTCATCTTTCCCAAACTTATGGTTGATTAAAATTCAACATTAAGCATCATTTTCATGTACATTTGGCTTTTAATCAAGAGATCAACACACATAAAGTTTATTATGCAAATGGGCTATGTTCCTCTTTCATATTCACAGCCCAGGAAACTGAAATATTTCAATTAAATTGGAAGTCTCTTCCCCTCTGCCAGGTTTTTCTCTAGGATTATGCCTTACTAAATAAAAAAGGCAATCATAAAATTGAACAAGCTTTTAACCAGAAATAGAGCACCCCCAGAGTCTCAAGGACACTTCATGTGGAGGCCTTTCATTGGTCTGAGAGATTCGCTTGATGGGCCCCCAGCGCTGTGAATAACCTCTGATGACCAGATCACAGATCCACCGTATCAACTTGGGTGTTTTCTCTTTTCGGCGAGGAGTCTTGGATGCCCCTGAGTGACAGCGTTAGGCTACAAGAGAGATATCTACCTATGTGATTCACTGACAAGAATCAAGCTAGACCCCAAACTTCTATTATTTCTTGCACTCAAGTGGTTACTGGCTAATTATCTTACATATGGACTCAGAATCTAGTGAAGGATTTGGAGCTACCCATAAATGCTCTTAATGGAAATGTTATCTCTATAAGAATAAGGATGACTATGAAAAAATAAGAAGAAATAATTAAATTTCCTTGTGCTATTTTGTTTTCCGTTGGCTTAAAATAGAATAAATGTAATATACGTAACTTTTTATTTTTTTCAGAGAGAGAATTTGCTGTTGGAAGAGATTTAACAAAAATAAAATTTGTGCCTTATTTTCACAAGAGGAACAATGAGATTTTTCTGAAGTAAGAGACATACCTTTTGGGGTAATAATTAGAAACTGAAATTTAAGGAACGATAAACATGTTACATCAAACAGTAAATTTCTCTTGAAATGAGATTTGAGCATAAGTAAACCAAAAATGATAGATTTTTTAATAAAAGGCACTGCCTTCAGCTACTGTATTTAATTATTGTTGGTTTCATTTAGAGAAATTATGTTTTTCAGAATAGAATAGCAGAACACACGTAGAGAGGCAAGCACACACACATACAAACCAGCACCTAAAATCATTTTATTGTCTTCCTGCCTTTTGCACACATACATTTAAGTCTTCCAATGCAAGGGGCACAGGTTCCTCTCTGGTCGGGGAGTGAAGATCCCACATGCCTCCTGACCAAAAAAACAAAGCAAAAAACAGAAGCAGCATTGTAACAAATTCAATGAAGACTTTAAAAATGGACAGCATCAAAAAAAAAAAAACTTTTAAATTAAATAGTATATGATGAAGCACATGAATATATACATACATGAAAGAAATAATTCATTAAAAGATGACCTTAATTCATATGGTCCTATAAAATATTTAGTAAGCAAATACACACACACATACAGAAGTGCTGGAAGAACAGAGATACAAATAAAATTAGCAATGTAAAGCTGGGCTTCCCAGGTGGCTCAGTGGCAAGAATCTGCCTGCCAATGCAGGAGACACAAGAGATGCAGATTTGATCCCTACCTCTGGAAGAAAGGGCTTCCCTGATACCTCAGCTGGTAAAGAATCCACTGCAATGAGGGAGACCTGGGTTCGATCCCTGGGTTGGGAAGATATCCCGGAGATGGGAAAGGCTACCCACTCCAGTATTCTGGCCTGGAGAATTCCATGGATGACAGTCCACGGTGTTGTAAATTGTTGGACACGACCCTGGAGTAGGAAATGGCACCCCATTCCAGTATTCTTGCCTGGAGAATTCCATGGACAGAGGAGCCTGGTTGGCTGTAGTCCATGGCATCTCAAAGAGTCAGACACAACTGAGTGGCTAAGCACACATACACAGAGCAATGTAAGGCCGGAGCTGAAATTGGGACACACTTACGAAAGTGGCAGAGTAGAGTAAGAGAAGCCAGATTTCAAAAATGATCTTATTACAAAGCAAGAAGCTGGCTATAAAGGAGCAAGATTCAGCAATAAAACTTGTGGAACACAGGGCAGTCTGATGTTTTGACAACTGGCTACTGGCTACTGCTACTTGAACCCCTTCCAATGCAGCCACCTCAGAAGTGTGTGTGCATCCAGGGAAGAGCAGATGAAAGCAGATCTGAAAGAACTGCCCGGCTGAGCTGAGTGACACAGCGCACACTTTCAATTGGGAGACACAAAAGAAGAATTATTCTCCTTCTCAATTTACTGCAGCTCTGTCCATCTCAGCACTGACGGCCTTGGTAGGTATGATGACCAGCTGGGGTCTGAACCTGTATTTTATATTTTCTCTCAGATCTGCAGATTCAAACAAGAGCCAGGTGTGGGGAATTAAACAGCAGACCAGTCACAGTAGAGAATCGCCTGCTCTGATTCTAGAGCTCATGTTGGAATCTCAGAAGTGCTAGTATGAAAAACCTTGAAAACTGCAGTCATCCTGTGTAATCTGTTTATTAATTTTCACTGGACTACGTTAGCTCCCAGAAGACTGGTATAGCCTGAGCATCTATGAAGCATCTGCAAAGACAGGCTTATAATAGTGAGGAAAACCACAAATTCAATCCAAAGCTTAATTACTGCCCCTAAGAAATTATTATCAAGATGGGACATTGTGAAATAAAACGGTATTAGATCAGCAAAAATGTAGAATTCTTCAAAGTTTTATCTATGCCACATTGTATATAGATTTTAGTAGCCTGTTATTTGAAAAAATAAACAATGTTAAGAAGTTAAGTAAGATCTCCATAGGAGCTTCTAGAAAGACTTTTAGTACTGAGCTTTAGAAAGACTTTTAGTATAAAATTTACCTGTATTTACCCCTGGAAACTTCAAACTCCACCCCTCCACCCCCATCCTGTAACTCAGTTGGTAAGGAATTTGCCTCAAATGCTGGGGACCTGGGTTCAATCCTTGGGTTGGGAAGATCTCCTGGAGAAGGGAAAGGCTACCCACTCCAGTATTCTGGCCTGGAGAATCCCTTGGACTGCACAGTCCATGGGGTCTCAAACAGTCGGAAAGGACTGAGCGACTTTCACTTTATTCGTGCAAAACATAAAATAATATATAGATTTATAAAATAATATCATATTTCCTAGGTGATTTTTTAAAGCCTATAGAGTAAAGAGAATAACACACACATGCACATATACAATTTCTTTGGTATCCTGCTTTTTTATATTAGATAACTTGCTTAATCAATGGTAGCATATTATCTAGGATCTCTAAACTTAGGTGTCCATACAAACATGAGATAATGTTCTTACCACACACACACACAACATAGTAATTATGTGACTGCAGATGGTGATTGCAGCCATGAAATTAAAAGATGCTTACTCCTTGGAAGAAAAGTTATGACCAACCTAGATAGTATAGTCAAAAGCAGAGACATTAGTTTGCCGACTAAGGTCCGTCTAGTCAAGGCTATGGTTTTTCAACTAGTCATGTACGGATGTGAGAGTTGGACTGTGAAAAAGTCTGAGCGCCAAAGAATTGATGCTTTTGAACTGTGGTGTTGGAGAAGACTCTTGAGAGTCTCTTGGACTGCAAGGAGATCCAACCAGTCCATTCTAAAGGAGATCAGCTCTGGGATTTCTTTGGAAGGAATGATGCTAAAGCTGAAACTCCAGTACTTTGGCCATCTCATGGGAAGAGTTGACTCATTGGAAAAGACTTTGATGCTGGGAGGGATTTGGGGCAGGAGAAGAAGGGGACAACAGAGGATGAGATGGCTGGATGGCATCACGGACTCGATGGACATGAGTCTGAGTGAACTCCGGGAGTTGGTGATGGACAGGGAGCCCTGGCTTGCTGCAATTCATGGGGTCGCAAAGAGTTGAACACCACTGAGCGACTGAACTGAACTGAACTGAACTGAACTGAACTGAACTGATGTAATGAAGATGTTAGTTAACACTAAAATGGTAATCGCATTGCAATATAGAAGTGAATCAAATCAATACTTCGTATACCTGAAACTTATCCAATGTCTGATGTCAATTAGGTTTCAATAAAGCTGGGGACAATATGCATTATTTCCCAATTTTAGATATGGAGCATAAAATTATAAAATGTCAGAACTGGAAGAGTCTACAAAGATCATCTTGTCCAAAGCTAAAATTTACAGTTAAGAAACAGAATCCAACAAAATTCTTTAAATCAATTATTTTTCAAATAAAAAAATAGAAACTGGTAAGAATTAAAAAGACAAAATCACGTAGTTAAGGATATCAGTAATAAGAATGAGGAAAAAAGCAAGAAAGAAAAAAGAAGGGGAAATTGTGGTTTTTATTTGTGGATACTACTGATACATGCTGTACATCACAGAGCAGCGTTTGTTCTCTTAATTTTTCTACTACACCAAAACACTGAATGAAGATTTTCAAAAATATTCAGACCTACCACATTCATAGTCTTCAAAGAAAACCACTTCTTTCAGAAAAGAGGACCTCATTTCATTAAGGAAAGCAGAGATAGCATTTCTTTGCTTCTTTTTTGCATTTTGCAACAATTTCCTCACCCACAGAAAGAGAAGAGTCATGGAAATATTCTTAAATGCTGACTCTCCTTAGGTGTTTTGTTAGAATATCGTTTTTCTCACTCCTTCTTGCAAGTCAGTCACTAGATATGAAGCATCCTGAAAAATGTCTCCCTTCCTTTCCATGTATGCTGCCTAAAGAATTTGTCTGGTTGCTGCTTTGTTTTTAACCTCTTAAGCTGCCACTTTCTAATCTGCTATTCTTGCTTATATTTACTTTCTGTTTACTTATACTTTAAAATTCTGTATTAGTGGGAATTTAGATACAGTTGTTAATGAACGAGACCAAACTGTGGTGACTTCAGAAATCAGGTATATTCTTTCAAGAAAAGGTGGAGGTAGCTGGTCAAAGCCTGGCATTACAGCCAATTCTGTGACATGATTAATCAAGGACTTTTTTCTCCTCTGATATCATTAGTATTTGCCTCACAAGCCCAAGGTTACTCCATGGTTTAAAATAGCCACTGGGCCTCCAGGGCATCAAGTTAAATAAAAACAACAATTGCAGATTTTCCTAAACTACAAGAAGAGTACAGAATTTAATTGCAGATTTCAGGATTTTGTTAGACATGTATTATTTTGTTATACAGATAGGTAACAAGTCCACGGGGTCAGGGTCATAAACAGTTGGACATAACTGTGTGACTGAGAACACACATACCCACAGCTAGTTTAGTTAATAAGACTCTTAGAGAGATAAAGGTATTAAAAAGCAGCATGGCAAAACTGAGATTTAAATACTCCAGTCATATAATTTTTTTAACCATTAAAGGGCAAAAATATCACCACATAATGCTATTTAAGAAACTTTAATTTTTGACAAAGTCCAATTTAAAAATATAAACTAGATAAGGATGAGAAATAGAACTTTGGGCCGCCTCGAGGTTCAGGTGGACTTGACAGCTTAAATAAAAGGAGTCATGTACTTTCTACAAATGGATTCAATGGTTAAATTAAAATTTCATCAGAAAAATACAAATGGAAATGTGAAATTTACAATTTGAATAATAACCCAAATTTTAGAGATCCATTTAAAAAGTAACATTGTTTTAACTCTGGAGAGAACAACCGGTTCATGAAATATAAGACCAAATTTCCTTGGTTCCCTAAGAATTAAGAGCTCACAGAGAAGGATACAGGTAAACTAATTGCAAGCAAAAGGACTCTTGGAAGATTCCATTTACCATATTGATAGGAAACAAGAAAAAGTATCAATACCTGTTCAGTATGTCCACTTGAGGAAAAAATTAGTACTCCAAAACTTCCTGCCATTTCTCTTATCTGCTGAGAGGCATTGTCTACAAATACAGAAAAATGGCAATACACTGGTAAATTTGGAAGCTCTCCACCCACAATTAATTTCAGCTTTAGAGAAAATGTTAAGTAGTCTGAAAAAAAAAATAAAACTGAAGACAAATTGTATTAAGTAAAAAAGGAAAAAAAGAGTAATTTTTGTCTTGAAGCAAAATGTCTGACTGTATCATAAAATATTTTGAAAATCAGCAAATTTTTCATGTATCAGTTGTAGAAAGCTTAAGGGAAAATTAATTTTATTTTCTCTGCTTTACTAGAACTACTCAAATAGTAGAACTTTGTAACAGTTCTAAGTATTTTTCAATTTCTAATATAGACCTTCAATTTGGAGAATGTTATCACAGAATATTCCTTTCTTCTTTTTGTTATAAGATGTAAAAATTTAATAAGCAGGATTTACTCAGCAAATAGAACTGTCTGATAAAATATATTTAAATTTCCTTTAATTTATCTGCACATATTCAGATTATAGCTGATCCAGAAATTAGAACACTACATTATGTATGAGACAAAAAATGAGCAAAGAATTACCCAAAGTCCCAGAGTCCCTATGGAGAAAAGACTAATGGGGCATAGAGAGAATAATTGGAACAAAATCCATAAGAATTCAGATCTATTCTTCTTAGATTAATGTAGATCTTTATTTTTGTATGACTATGAAGAGGTTAAGAATATACCCTTAGGACGCTAACTCAGGGCCCACACCAAAGATCTATTGTCTATAAAAAAACTGATCTTCTGACCCAGTAGCCAAAACTCACCCTTCCTCCCTCAGAGAAATTAAGATCTTCAGCTAAATTAATCAAAGCATCTTCATGTCTTCTATTAGGATCATCTTTATTTTTAATTAATTAATTTTACTTTTGGCTGCCCTGGGTTTTCCTTGGGGCACACAGACTTTCTCTGGTTGCAGTGTTCAGGCTTCTCTTTGCAGTGGTCTCTCTTGTTGCGGAGCATGCTCTAGAGCGCAGGCTCAGCAACTGTGGCCCATGAGTTTAGCTGCCCCAGGGCTTGTGGGATCTTAATTCCTGGAATGGGATTGAATCCATGTCCCCCGCATTGGCAGGGAGTTTTAACCACTGGACCACCAGGAAAGTCCCTAGGATCATCTCTAAATCTAAAGCTACTCTACTAAGTGAGTTTCTGTGGCTAATGAAAAACAATTTTTCTAGTTAATTAATTGTAAATAAATTTTGCTTTCTTCTCACATTGCCATTCATTTTTATAAGGTCCCTAATCAAGCAACTCTTTGAGGCTAACACAAAGAAAAAGAATCTCATCATTGTAATTTTGTAGTTAGAGAAGTATCGGAGCCCAGGAAAGACTTTTGTCCCTTCTCATACCAAATGAGTCTTAATGTTTTCCTTCCTAGCAATTATTTTTAAATAAAAAGAGTTGATACCAGCCTAGTTGTTCATAGTTAGTATCTTGTAGAATTTCATTCCTAACCAGGAGCAAAGTAGGTTCAAAGGGTAAAAGCTGGCCCTTTCTAGGGCTTCCCTTGTGGCTCAGCTGGTAAAGAATCCACCTGCAATGCGGGAGACCTTGGTTCAATCCCTGGGTTGGGAAGATCCCCTGGAGAAGAGAAAGGCTACCCCCTCCAGTATTCTGGCCTGGAGAATTCCATGGACAGAGTCAGACACAACTGAACAACTTTCACTTTTCTGGGGCACGTCAGTTTGCTGTAAATAAAGGAATACGTATATACACGGAAAGAGTCTATGTTTGTGTTTGGAGTAATACTGATGTGATGCCTGCTGTCATTAGTGTAAAAGTCAATAATAAAAAAAGATAATACTGAGTCTAGAGAAAATACTTACTAGATTATCATGCTAAATAGGCCACCCTGGCAGAATATTTATGCAAGAATCTTCTATAAAGCAAACACAAAGCAGGAGGAGAATCAAAAATTCTGTCATAGATATGGAAATGTGGCCCCGAATTAAAATACGAGCGCTGGAAATGATCAGAGTGTAAAACCCACGGGAATTACATTTGGAAATGTTAGCATAGCCATCCAGTTGCCGCAGATAAAACTTCAGATACACATTTGCCAAAACCTGCCTTGAAGCAACACGGCAAAGACTAACTGTAACCATTAAGCAAACATTGTGAGAAAGCCGGAAGGAAATTTTTCTGAGACAGCAGAGCCTGGGGAGTTCATGACTTTTGTGTGACTTAGATAATTAAGAAAAAGTAAAGGTAAGACTGAACTGGAACTTTGTTCTAAAAGATCTTTTCAGCTCTTCAAAGAGATTTTGTATCATTTCCTTCTGCTATGGATATGGCAATATCCTAATAGTAGTTTATTATCTGAACATGTTGCACCAATTTCCTATAGAACTACAACCTCATAGTGGCTAAAACAAATATAGATACTGTGTTTCCTGCTCAGACATTCAGAATTATCTATCCAGCTATGCTGCTGCTGCTAAGTCACTTCAGTCGTGTCCAACTCTGTGCGACTCCAGAGACAGCAGCCCACCAAGCTCCCCCGTCCCTGGGATTCTCCAGGCAAGAACACTGGAGTGGGTTGCCATTTCCTTCTCCAATGCATGAAATTGAAAAGTGAAAGTGAAGTCGCTCAGTCGTGTCCGATTCCTAGCGACCCCATGGACTGCAGCCTACCAGGCTCCTCTGTCCATGGGATTTTCCAGGCAAGAGTACTGGAATGGGTTGCCATTGCCTTCTCCATATCCAGCAATAGAGGAACATATTTTACTGGCCCAGCTGTTTGTAAACTATACAAAGATTTGTCACTTACTCGGAAACTTCATTTTCTTGTCATTTCCAATACTCTTGAAAAATAGGGAAAAAAAATAAACACTAAGCCTAAAATTTTCAGCTAACCAACCAGATGCCACTGAATTCCTATGGCTTCAATTACTACCCTTAGTTTATATGAGCTTCCCTGGTGACTCAGATGGTAGAGAATCTGCCTGCAATGCAGGAGACATGATTTCTATCCCTAGCTTGAAAAGATCCCCTGGAGAAGGAAATGGCTACCCACTCCAGTACTGCTGCCTGGAGAATTCCATGGACAGAGGAGCCTGGTGGGCTACAGTCCATGGGGTCTCAAAGAGTCAGACATGACTAACACTTCCTTTTTTTTTAACATTATATGACCTTGTGGTCTTGCCTCTTGGATATGCAGAGATTGTCTCTTTATGGATCATTTATAATCAGACCCCTGCAACTAGAAATGCCACCATTCGTACTGAATTCCAACTTTTTAATGTTGCTCTAGCTGATCATTGTCAAGGAATGAAAAAATATAATCAGTCTTACCATTAATGGCTACAGGCTGCCTTTCCTCAAAAAACCACCAAACCAGTTCCTCATGAGACCTGAAAATAGGTGAGCTAGTATCCTGGAAGAGATACCAGAGAAAGGTTACCTTTAAAACCTGCTGCTAGACCTTATCAAGGGCTCTATTGTCAGTACAGAAATAGATGACAAAGAATTCATCTTTGGATGCATATTTCTCAACTAAAATGACCACAAAACCTATAAGAATTTGGATAACACCTATTAAGCACCCTAAACTGTTGTTCATCACAGAATTTTTGGAAAAGATTGGAACACGCATACAGGATATTTGGAAAATGCAGACAAAACCACAGAGAGTTCTGCATAAGACCACTGGAAAATTATTCTGCATAGCACACCTTCATTTGTACTGCTTAAAAAAATAATTATCCCTTTGGTTATACATTTCCTTTTTACAGTTTTAAAACTATATGCTTCTGACTTTGCCTCTTTTTTTCATATTGTTAACAGTAGGACTTTCCTTAGGTTTAAGCTTTACCACCCTAATTTAATTTTCATGAGTTATTGTTAGTTATCACTATTACAAATAATATTAGTGCTATATTTCACTAACCTACCAGTACTATAATGATATGTTTGTGTTTACACACAGATAAAGAAATGTTCTTGCTCTCCATAGGGATGCATAAGGGCTATAACCGTGTCATAATGACACCAAGAAACAATATATTATGACTCCAATAAGTTATTGGTGTCTCTTCTGAAGCTTCTGGATTGTCTATTTGGGATATTATATTCTTCAGTGTTTGGATTTAAGAATAACTGTTTTGTGGAATTAGTAGTTAGATCACTTCAACCTCTCACAAGGAATCTAAAGAGATAAAAATGTTTTGGGTGAAATAAATAATAACTGTTGGAACAGATTTCTAAAAATATCAATTTAATCCATAGTAATGGCCATGGAACATTAAATATTGAAAAGGAAAGAGAAGAACTTGCTTTTCTAAAAGTTGTTAGTATATTATACATCATAGACAAAGTGCTCCATGGACATGATATGACTCTGGGGGTTTAGGTTTTAGAAACCTTCCATCATATATCAGAGACATTTTCTGAAGTAAATGGTGATCCCTTGACTTCCAGTTACCTATGAAGTCTGTCCACTACCTGTCCATTACCCATCAAAGAAAAAGGCTCTCTGGAGCCTGCTTGATTAACACAGGACTCTTCAAAGAAGTCAACTATTTGTCCTAAATGAATGTCTTATTCTCTCTGGCAATATTTACCATGTGGGGATAAACAAATAAAATATGTTTTTGTGGAGAAAAAATAAGAAGTCATCACAAGGAAGAACCCTCAAGTTTTATGGAGATTCAAAATATCTCTGGGAAAAGAGATTTGTTTAATTATTTCCTATCAAATTTGATAGTTTAAATACTTAATTAGCAGATGCTGTTTTAAAGTATGCCAATGTTGTCTCCTAGTATAATTTGCTGATCATTATTTTATGTATGAAAAAAAGCAATTTTAATGAATTGTGGAAGAATTTCACTGTTACTGGTTTTACATGAAGTTTCCTCTAGATAGTGTTAAACTTTTAAAGAGGAAAATGATTGCTAATAAACTATAATAATAACCTTCTACATGTTTTATAACAGGAAAGAGTTTTGAGGGAATAGAATGGTCACCATTTTAGTGGAATCCATTATGCATGCATGGCCATCAATGCATGTTATTATGAAAGTTGAATTGTGATGTTCACTATAGGACTTCGTGGGAATATGAGCAGCTTGGATATAAAAGCTTAGGAATCATCAACTGCATCACAATTACCTCTAAAGTAGAGGTTATAGAAATGTAAAAGAAATTGTCTCATCTTCTTCTACGCAAAACGCCTTTAAAAATCTTTCATATGGTTTGCAATTTTGTCCTTTAATGAAACTCAGTAATACACTGAAAAAATTGGAGTATGTTCCACGGTCAAAAATCCCTGACTCCTCCAGGGTTCAGGAACTAGCAAAAGCTATGCTTTCAAAAGGTATACAATTCCTATCTCAGTTGGCATATTTTAGATCAGAAAACTCTCATGGTCAATGCAGTAATTGTTCTATTAGGTCTTATTACATATGGTGTCTTTTCTCGTCTCTGATAACATTACACGTAGAATCAGCCATGTGGTCCAAGCAGCTGTCTAGACCTGCCATGGTGCATGTCTGAGTCTGGCTCCACTGAAAGCCAGCTCTTTCCTGTCACAGACCGTGTAGGTCAGGGCACACACCTAAGTGTGAGACAGGCTGTCTGCAGAACTCAAAGAAACCCATCGAGTAGTGTGCCTTTCTTCTTTATCGTGGAAGCTTTTTTTTTTTTTTTTTTAAGATTTTTGATGTGAACCATTTTTAAAGTCTTTGTTGTACTGATTACAAAATCGCTTCTGTTTTATGTTTTGCTTCTTCGACTGAAAAAGGCATGGAGGATCCTAGCTCCCAGACCAGGGATTGAACCTTCACTCCCTGCATTGGAAGGTAAAGTCTTCACCACAGGACCACTAGAGAAGTTCCTTGATTAGTTTTAAAATAGGAGGTATTATGGGATTAAATGCAAAGATGCATGGTACAGATGAAAGGTAGTGTTATCGTCACCAAGGTCTATTAAGAGACTAAGGTAAGGTAATAAGGAGAAGGTACAGATTGAACCGGGTATGTAAATTGGGAAAAGATGGGGATGTTCAGACAGGGATAAAGGGACATGCACTGCGAGTTATTCTGGGCTAACTCGTCACACAGGGGAGAACCAGGGCATTTTACTCTAGGCATGTTCACACTCTTTGGACATAGTTGGGTCCAAAAGACCCTGTCGGAATGAAATCTTTTGGGCATTTTTATGCACAATAATGTATGAAAAAGACATTTCAGTTCTTACTTCCCGCTACTCATTCCATTACAGCAGACTTTTGCTTGACACAAAATTCATTTTGGGTTTTGGCTTTAATGAAGATGTTACTTTTATGATTACAAAAGACCTAATTACTAAGTTTGTCATTCCTCTTCCCTAATTCCATTAGTAATCAACCAAATGCATTACTAATTAAAAGACCATTAGCATAATGAATTGCAACAAAACAGCAGTTCACATAATACGAGCTATTTAAAACATTCACATGCTTAGAGAATAAACCTTTTTTAGATTATGGGAAGTTATGAGCCGAAAGTCATGATTGACATCTGATTTTACCTAACCCCAACATCCCCATGCCATCAGTGATCCTTTATTAGCTTATACCCATGGATAATGTTCAATATATTTCCTGGACAAGTTTGCAAATTAATATATAATTTTACAAAAATATTTTAAAAGTTCAGTACATTTATTACTAAGCTTTGTTTGCAAAGTGGTAAGTTATACCACAGATTGTCTATCAGTAACTTTTAAGTCATTTAATTATTTTTTAGAAATTATTCATGTAATTTTTTGTATGATGCAGCTGTCACCAGAAAAGATGATCCTGTCTGAGGAGTAGGTTGACATACGTAAAGATGTTAAATTTTCCTAAAGACTCAGAAAACATGAAGTCTCCGTGCACAGAACAGTGCCTTCATCATCTGTGAAGTATTTTTCGTTATGCTGAACCCTCTCTTAGATTCTGCTAGAATAATAGCAGTGATGATATTTTGTATAAATATACTTTATGTAAGTATACTTGAGTAATGTGTTATATACCAAGTCACACACAAGAACATCACATTTGTGAAAGCTGTTTGCAACTAATTGTCTTAATTCAATATTTTTGTTTATATTTATACACAGAAACTCACAAACATCACTTTGTTAGTTTCAGGACAACTGGAATGAAAGAGCCTGAATATTTATTATCACCTATGTTGAATGCATATTCACATAATATTAGCTATTCTAACAGTTTTTTCCTTCAGAATACTTTTTGCTCTTCTTTCAAGCATATTACGTTCCCATTTTTATGTCTTCCACTTTTATTTATCATTTTTTAAAGTCATATACTTATTATTTTTATTTGAATAGCTGAAACAGTACTGTTTTGTAGAGCAAAATACATAACTGACATTTTGCATGACAACTATAAAGCTTAATTAATTTCTAATATCTATTAGACATTTCATATATATTAGAAAGTAAACTTTCTTAATTATATATATAGTAAGATATAGCGGTATGGTAGGTAATGCCAAATTAATTATTCATTTTTTTCTAAAATGTGACCAAAACTACAAACTCTATTCTGTCATTACATCATCAGAATCTATAAAAATCTAACACTGTTTTTATATGAACAGTTCTTATGGAAACATTTCTCTTGAGCCACACCAATATAGTTTCATATATTGTTTTGGTTATTGTCTATTCTGGCTACAGGAATTAAATAAAAATAAGCGCAGTTTCTGGTCTTCTATAAGGTTCAAAAGATTTACTTTTTATCATACTTTTTAAGCAATAGTAATAATCTTTTACAAAGTTACTTTTCTTTTACTCTGGGCTTTGGTTTTTAATATTTTATTTGAATATCTGAATTTATGCATTCACAAGAATATATAAATTCATTTAGATAACAATTACAACATTGTATTAGGAAAAAAAAATCCCAACAATTTAGAAGTGGGAGCAGCAGGTTGTTTTGTGAATCATATACACCAAGGAGACTCCTAAAGCATTGTTGCTACAGAATGAGCCCCCAAAATATCCCTGCTCATGGGGGCCCCACAGATACTCCTGTGATGGAGAACAGAACACGTGCTCTGATGGAGCTGAAACAGAAGGACCTTGGCGATCACTGAGAAATCTGGCACATGTTACCTTCAGCAGCAGCGTTCATATGGGGACTTGTGTTGTTAATGTTTCTTCTTTCCATAGGTTAATTCTATTGTCCTTAAGCATTATGCTGTTATTGTTTAGTTGCTAAGTCATATCTGACTCGTTTGCAACCCCATGAACTGTAGCCTACCAGACTCCTCTGTCCATGGGATTTCCCAGGCCAGAATACTGGAATGGGTTGCCATTTCCTTCTCCTAATCCAGGGATTGAATCCATGTCTTCTGCTTTGGCAGATGGGTTCTTTACCGCTGAACCAGGAGGAAAGTCCACTGAAGCACAGACATGGGCTTATTTCAGAATTTTAACCCTTTAAAGAGCCGTGTCGAAGTTTATTTCCCTACAGAAGAAGGAGTAGGTTAGTGTTTAAGGCCCAGGGATGATTTAATGGGAGTGACAGTGTGTATTTTGCTCCTTAACTGGTAACTTTTGTGGCTCAGATGGTAAAGAATCTGTCTCCAATGCAGGAGATCTAGGTTCAATCCCTGGGTTGGGAAGATCCCCTGGCCAATGCCCTGGAATGAGAAAGGCTACTCATTCCAGTAGTCTGGCCTGGAGAATTCCATGGATTTCATAGTCCTTGGGGTCACAAAGAGTTGGACATGACTGAGCGACTTTCACACATTCACTTGAAAGGAGAGAAAGGAGTATAAATATTGTGGTTTATTTTCCAATCCAGCAAAACCCATTTTTTCTCCTCTTTATAATAACAATATCAATGTGAATATGTCAAAATGCACTTGGCATTAAAATGTTTGTGTCAAAATAGCATATACCTTGAGGAAGTGATGAGAGATAAGATCTAACCAGTAGATCAGAGCCTAATAGTATGTATCCTTGGAGTGCACTGTCATGAATTCTGTCAATGAAGAGTCATTACTGGGGTGCTGTCAAGGGAATATGGTTGTGGAAGTGGTGTTTTGGGAGGACTAATTTACTCCATAGCTAGGATTTGTTGTTTAGTATCTAAGTCGTGTCCAACTCTGTGTGACCCCGTGGACTGTAGCCTGTCAGGATCCTCTGTCCATGGGATTCTCCAGGCAAACATACTGGAGTGGATAGCCATTTCCTCTTCCAGGGGACCTTCCCAACCCAAGGATCAGATCCAAGTCTGTTACATCCCCTTCACTGGCAGATTCTCTACCACTGAGACACTGAGGAAGTCCTAGGATAGTTTTGAGTTTGAAGAATATAAAGAAAAATGTCACTTAATCACCTATAATGAAGTCATATAAGAGTGGAAATGAGAAGAGCGATTTCAAAGACAGAAAACACAGGATTATGAGAAGTATAGTATATTGGAGATGAAAAGCAACAAGGACTATTAAATATAATATTCCAGTTTGTTTTGTCTCATATTAAAAAAAAAAATTCAAATGTAGGCGACCCAAGGCTGGTAGAGTTAGTTGCTTAATGTCCTTGCCAGGAATTTTGGTTCACATCTGCTTTCCAGATAGAAAGAAGAGCAAAGGGGGAGGGGGAAGTTGGAAGAAGGAGCATTGATGCCATTTATCAACAAAAGAAAATAATTACACAAACATTCTTCAGGTTTCCCCTTAGGTCTCATTCATTAGAACTACATGTGTGCCCACTGACTGTACCAACTGGCTCCCCTGTCTCCTGGCATCTGGTGGTGGGAGGCAGGTGCCAGAACCACCAGGAGACTGAGAGTTGGGAGTGTTTACTTCCTGCCTCTCCCAGCGGGGCCACAGTCTGCCAGTGAAGAAGTCCGCTTGCAGAGGCCACAGCCCACATCAAGCGGCCCTCTCCTACAGCTCGGCTCTCACAGATACAGGCAATCTCCCTCCCCTCTTACCCCTTTAAGTATCTCTCACTGGTTTCTCTGGGCTTCCCAAGTGGTGCTAATGGTAAAGAATTTGCCTGCCAATGCAGGAGACCTAGAAGATTCGGGTTCAATCCTGGGTTGAGCAGATCCCCAGAGGAGGGCATGGCAACCCACTCCAGTATTCTTGCCAAGGAAATCCATGGACAGAGGAGGCTGGTGGCCTATAGTCCATAGGGTCACAAAGAGTTGGACACGACTGAACACACACCCACACACAAACACACTGGTTTCTCTTAACCCAGCCCACACCTTTGTAAACAGTTCCTTCATTTCTTCAATCACTGCTTTTTTTAGTGCTACTTATTTCCTACTGAAACTCAAGCTAATGTATGGGGACACAAACAAAATCAATTAGAAAAATCATTTCTGAATAAAACTGGGGAAAAAGAAATCAGTAGATTGAGTAGGAAGGTAGATAATTTAAAAATTAGCTGCTTAATTAAAAAAATTAAAAATTCTCAAATTTGCATGGAAAACATGACCTACGAAAAATTTTAAACAACCAATAAATTATTCTTATGAGAAGGTAAATGGCAGGCATTATGATTTTTAAAGACATAGATATAAAAGGGACCAGAAAATATGGCATCAGTGTGTTCATCCTTTGGACTGCAAGGAGATCCAACCAATCCATCCTAAAGGAAATCAGTCCTGAATACTCATCGGAAGGACTGATGCTGAAGCTGAAACTCCAATACTTTGGCCACGTGATGTGAAGAACAGACTCATTGGAAAAGACCCTGATGCTGGGAAAGATTGAAGGCAGGAGGAGAAGGGGATGATAGAGGATGAAGTGGTTGGATGGCATCACTGACTCAATGGACATGGGTTTGAGCAAGCTCCAGGTGTTGGTGATGGACAGGGAGGCCTGGTGTGCTACAGTCCATGGAGTTGAACACAACTGAGTGACTGAACTGAACTGTGTTCATCCCTTTAAAAATACTTAAAGTGTATATATTGTGGGGTTTGAAATCAGTTAATGTATATATAATTGAAACTAAATAAAACGTCAGAAATTTTCTGAAAAATCACATTTTACTTTTGTTCAAATAATGTATTAAAACAAGGAAAGCTACTTTTGAAAAATCATTCAGAAGATAAGTATTTCCTGTACTGCTTACCACAAATTTCTGGGAGTTATAGTTGAATCTGATAATTAATGAATAATAAAATGAATCACTTTGAAAAAGTAAACAATAGCCACAAAGTAGAATTTATCACAAAATATATCCTCCAAGACATCCAGTGAGAAAAAACAAAAAAGTAATGGAAAGACAGGATGTTCATCAAAAAGAGAGATCAACCCTATGGAGAGACTCTATTACAAAAGAAATAATAAAAATTTTAAATTAAAAAATAAAAGCAAAATGAATAAATTGTAGGTAACAGAACTAGAACTAACCTGAATATTTAAGTTATAACAACAGCTAAAAATAAAACAACTTGTTTGTTGTTTGTTTTCCTCAAACAACAAATAAGTAAGAAACTAATGGTGGTCAAGCAGAAAATCCTGCAAATTTTCCTGCAAATTTTGATGACACTAAACAGCAGAAGTAACTTTATAGGCAACTTAAAACAGACATTACAGTTCAGTTCAGTCGCTCCGTCGTGTCCGACTCTTTGCGACCCCGTGAATCACAGCATGCCAGGCCTCCCTGTCCATCACCAACTCTCGGAGTTCACTCAAACTGATGTCCATCGAGTCAGTGATGCCATCCAGCCAAGTCATCCACTGTCGTCCCCTTCTCCTCCTGCCCCCAATCCCTCCCAGCATCAGGGTCTTTTCCAGTGAGTCAACTCTTAGCATTCGGTGGCCAAAGTACTGGAGTTTCAGCTTCAGCATCAGTCCTTCCAATGAACACCCAGGACTGATCTCCTTTAGGATGGACTGGTTGGATCTCCTTGCAGTCCAAGGGACTCTCAAGAGTCTTCTCCAACACCACAGTTTAAAAGCATCAATTCTTCTGTGCTCAGTGTTCTTCACAACCAACTCTCATATCCATACATGACCACTGGAAAAAACATAGCCTTGACTAGACGGACCTTTGTTGGCAAAGTAATGTCTCTGATTTTCAATATGCTGTCTAGGTTGGTCATAACTTTCCTTCCAAGGACTAAGCATCTTTAAATTTCATGGCTGCAATCACCATCTGCAGTGATTTTGGACCCCAAAAAATAAAGTCTGAAAATGTTTCCCCATCTGTTTCCCATGAAGTGGAGGGACCAGATGCCATGATCTTCGTTTTCTGAGTGTTGATCTATTAATCCAACTTTTTCACTCTCCTCTTTCACTTTCATCAAGAGGCCTTTTAGTTCCTCTTCACTTTCTGCCATAAGGGTGGTGTCATCTGTGTATCTGAGGTTCTTGATATTTCTCCTGGCAATCTTGATTCCAGCTTGTGCTTCCAGCCCGTGCTTCCAGCCCAGTGTTTCTCATGATGTACTCTGTGCATAAGTGAAATAAGCAGGGTGACAATATACAGCCTTGACACACTCCTTTTCCTATTTGGAACCAGTCTGTTGATCCATGTCCAGTTCTAACTGTTGCTTCCTGACCTGCATACAGATTTCTCAAGAGGCAGGTCAAGTGATCTGGTATGCCCATCTCTTTTAGAATTTTCCAAAGTTTATTGTGATCCACACAGTCAAAGGCTTTGGCATAGTCAATAAAGCAGAAATAGATGTTTTTCTGGAACTCTCTTGCTTTTTCCATGATCCAGCGGATGTTGGTAGTTTGATCTCTGGTTTCTCTGCCTTTTTTAAAATGAGCTTGAACATCTGGAAGTTTGCGGTTCACGTTCTGCTGAAGGCTGGCTTGGAGAATTTTGAGCATTACTTTACTAGCATGTGAGATGACTGCAATTGTGTGATAGTTTGAGCATTCTTTGGCATTGCCTTTCTTTAACAAAAACTGACCTTTTCCAGTCCTGTGGCCACTGCTGAGTTTTCCAAGTTTGCTAGCATATTGAGTGCAGCACTTTCACAGCATCATCTTTCAGGATTTGAAATAGCTCCACTGGGATCCCATCACCTCCACTAGCTTTGTTTGTAGTGATGCTTTCTAAGGCCCACTTGACTTCACATTCCAAGGTGTCTGGCTCTAGGTGAGTGACCACACCATCGTGATTATCATGGTCATGAAGCTCTTTTCTGTACTGTTCTTCTGTGTATTCTTGCCACCTCTTAATATCTTCTGCTTCTGTTATGTCCATACAATTTCTGTCCTTTATCGAGCCCATCTTTGCATGAAATGTTCCCTTGGTATCTCTAATTTTCTTGAAGAGATCTCTAGTCTTTCCCATTTTGTTGTTTTCCTCTATTTCTTTGCATTGATTGCTGAAGAAGGCTTTCTTACCTCTCCTTGCTATTCTTTGGAACTCTGCATTCAGATGCTTATATCTTTCCGTTTCTTCTTTGCTTTTCACTTCTCTTCTTTTCACAGCTATTTGTAAGGCCTCCTCAAATAGCCATTTTGCTGTCTTGCATTTCTTTTCCATGCGGATGGTCTTGATCCCTGTCTCCTGTACAATGTCATAAATCTCAGTCTATAGTTCCCTAGGCACTCTGTCTATCAGATCTAGTCCCTTAAATCTATTTCTCACTTCCACTGTATAATTATAAGGGATTTGATTTAGGTCATACCTGAATGGTCTCACGGTTTTCCCCACTTTCTTCAATTTAAGTCTGAGTTTGGCAATAAGGAGTTCATGATCAGCACCACAGTAAGCTCCCAGACTTGTTTTTGTTGCTTTTCCATTTTTGGGTGCAAAGAATATAATCAGTCTGATTTCGGTGTTGACCATCTAATGTCCATGTGTAGAGTCTTCTCTTGTGTTGTTGGGAGAGGGTGTTTGCTATGACCAGTGTGTTCTCTTGGCAAAACTCTATTAGCCTTTGCCCTGCTTCATTCTGTACTCCAAGGCCAAATTTGCATGTTACTCCAGGTGTTTCTTGACTTCCTACTTTTGCATTCCACTCCTCTGTAATGTAAAGGACATCTTTTTTGGGTATTAGTTCTAGAAGGTCTTGTAGGTCTTCATAGAACCTTTCAACTTCAGCTTCTTCAGTGTTACTGGTTGGGGCATAGGCTTGGATTACCGTGATATTGAATAGTTTGCCTTGGAAATGAACAGAGATCATTCTGTTGTTTTTGAGACTGTATTCAAGCTCTGCATTTCGGACTCTTTTGTTGACCATGAGGGCTACTCCATTTCTTCTAAGGGATTCCTGCCCACAGTAGTAGATATAATGGTCATCTAAGTTAAATTCACCCATTCCAGTCCATTTTAGTTCGCTGATTCCTAGAATGTCAACGTTCACTCTTGCCATCTCCTCTTTGACCACCTCAAATTTGCCTTGATTCATGGAGCTGACATTCCAGGTTCCTATGCAATATTGCTCTTTACAGCATCAGACCTTGCTTCTATCACCAGTCACATCCACAGCTGGGTATTGTTTTTGCTTTGGCTCCGTCCCTTCATTCTTTCCGGAGTTATTTCTCCACTGATCTCCAGTAGCATATTGGGCACCTACCAACCCAGGGAGTTCCCCTTTCAGTATCCTATGATTTTGCCTTTTCATGCTGTTCATGGGGTTCTGAAGGCAAGAATACTGAAGTGGTTTGCCATTCCCTTCTCCAGTGGGCCACATTCTGTCTGACCTCCCACCATGACCCGCACATCTTGGGTGGCCCCACTCAGCATGGCTTAGTTTCATTGAGTTAGATAAGGCTGTGGTCCTAGTGTGATTAGATTGACTAGTTTTCTGTGATTATTATTTTAGTGTGTCTGCCCTCTGATGCCCTCTCGCAACACTACCATCTGTCTTACTTGGGTTTCTCTTACCTTGGACGTGGGGTATCTCTTCAGGGCTGCACCAGCAAAGCGCAGCCGCTGCTCCTTACTTGGACAAGGGGCATCTCCTCACCGCCCTCTCCTGACCTTGAATGTGGAGTAGCTCCTCTAGGTCCTCCTGCACCCATGCAGCCACTGCTCCTTGGAAGTCGGTTGCTCCTCTCCACCGCCTCCCCTGACATTGGGGTTGGGGTAGCTCCTCTGGGCTGCCGCCTCTCACCTTGGGCGTGTGGTAGCTCGTCTCAGCCACTGTTCCTGACCTCGGGTGTGGGGTAGCTCCTCTCAGCCACTCCTGTGCCTACACAGCCTAGCACTAAAATTCAAGGCAAAAGTTATTAAGTGGTACAGAATTAGTCATTTCCTGTAAGTAGAAAGAACTTTCCTAATATAATCTATTTTATACCAAAAGTGTTTTAGACAAATGAAACTGAAAGAAAAATGAAAATTCCAAACTGTTCAAACTTTAAAGAAGGTGTTGGCATAAATTCAGAAGCTGTAGGACATAGGTAGACTTCAGTCATGTAGCCTGCATACATGCTAAGTCGTTCTATCGTGTTCAACTCTTTTTGACCCACGTGGACTTTAGCCCACCAGGTTCCTCTGTCCATGGGATTCTCCAGGCAAGAATACTGGAGTGGGTTGCCATTTCCTTTTTTCGGGGATCTTCCCCACCCACGGATCAAATCCACGTATGTTATATCTCCTGAATTAGCAGGCTGGTTCTTTACAGCTACTGCCACCTAGGAAGCCCCTCATCCCTGTCATGTAGGCTTAACATGTGAAATTCTTAGAAGTGTAAATATTAATTTTATGTAATATGGATTATGTCTATACTATATAAGAATATATGTGTTAACAAAATACATATTTAGTTTTTGTAACGGGACACTAAAAGAAAATACTTGTACTAAATGACCTCTAGTTCCCTTACAGGGAGCTAGAATCTTTTTTGTTGTTATATTCACAAACTGATGCCTCTATTGATAAGTTACTCCCTAAATACACATGAGTGTTTTTCTCCACACCCCTCCCCCGCCGCCTTTTTTTTTTTTTTGAAACTGTATCATGTCTCTCAGGCCACTAGAGTACATCCAAAAAAAATTATTGCTTCAGTGTCTCTTCACAGACTGTATTTTTGAGTCTTAACTTCCTATATTATATTCTGGGCAACTGCCAGAAAATTACAAGACACTTTCCTTGTAGTATTTTGTCATTTTAGGCATCCAGTCTCAGCTGAAAATCCAAAGAGAAAATGAAAAAAAGGTCAAATTTCTTAACACTGAGGAATTTATAAAACTCTAGGTAAAAGTTAAACTCTCATAAGAGCACGGGCACAACAGTGATGCCTTTTATGTAGGTTGTTGGCAAAATAATTTGGTCTATTTTGGGTCTCCTTTTAAATTAACCAACCAGGTTTTGTTGATCTAAATAGTCCATTAAATAAAAAGCATTAGAAAAAGTATTGAAAACCCTAACAAAAATCACTTTATAAGAATGTACCTTTTCATTATCTGCAGAACTTCCCTCGCCACTTATTTCCTGGGCAGAATTTTCTGTTTCTTAGCTTTGCAGTATTAGAATAAAAATATGCTAGAGCAGTGTATCTAAGTGTGGCAATTACCATGAGCCACTGCAATTGTGAGGTCTCCTTCCAACAAAATCAAATGCAAAATGAATAAAAAATTATGTAGTTATGTGTAATTATGGCATTGAAAATAAATTATTGTTGTTGTTGTTTAGTCACTAAGTCATGTTTGACTCTTGAGACCTCCATGGACTCTAGGTTGCCAGGCTTCTCTGTTCATAGGATTTCCCAGGCAAGAATACCAGAGTGGGTTGTTGTTTCCTTCTCCAGAGGATATTCCCAACCTAGGGATGGAACCTGCATCTCCTGCATTGCAAGCAGATTCTGTACCACTGAACCACCTGGGAAGCTCAAAATGTATCACACCATACAATTAATGTTCTCCTCTGATTTTCCTCTTCTGTTTGGATATTACTCTGAGATATGGACCTTGAGGGCAGTATGCTAAGTGAAATCAGTCAGAAAAAGACAATTACTGAATGATTTCACTTATTTGTGAAATCTAGAGAATAAAACAAAGTAAAACAAAGCTCATAGACACGGATAACAGATTGGTGGTTGACAGAGGACAGGGAGATTAGGGGTGTGGATGAAATGGCTAAAAAGGAGAAAGTGGTACAAACTTCCAGTTATAAAATAAGTAAGCATACTTATAAGTTATAATGGGTTCCAGTTATAAAGTAAGTAAAGATGTGGTGTACAGCCTGGGGACTATAGTCAATAATATTATATTGAAAATTTGAAAGTTGCTAAGAAAGTATATCTTAAAATTTCTCATCATTATATATATATATATATATATATATATATATATACACACATATATACACACATATAGAATTGCTTTTCTTTCTATACTTTGTTTGAATAAGATCCTGCTCTGTCAAAGGACTATGAAAGATCCAAATTCTTATTTGGGCTGTAAATCAATCACACAAATAAATTTACTTATTCTGTGTTCCAGGTTTCAGGGATAAATGGAAATATCTTTGGCTGAAAGGCAGGCATAGATCGCATAAATATTAAGTGCTGAAGAAGGCAGGTGCAATTTGTCTTAACAGCCCAATGGAGAGAACAGACAGCATTGCTTAAAGAAACTCAGGAAACAGCAATGCCTCATGTAGATCACAGTTGCTCTGGGACTTGGAGAATAATTAGGAAATCTCTGGGTAGTAAAGGAGAGAAAGAGCACTTGTCCTTTTAACAAAATTCAAGAATTAAAAGGAGAACAAGTAAGAAACCCGGAAAACCCAAGTACAGCAAAGGAAAGGTAGCAGCTTCAGTTAGTTGCCATGGAAGAATCCACTTTTATCAGGATTGCTCTACCCCCAGTGGAATTAGTTGCCATGGAAGAACTCAGCTTCTATCAGGTTAGGCTACCTCTGATGATACACTGAGTTTTTTATTTGAGTAACAGTCTTTAAATAATAGTTGCTTCTTGATTATGTCAAGACTGTTGTTAAATCTATTTGCAATTAGCTGATACCCTGATATATTGTGCCTAATGATTGTGAAAAGACATTTTTACTTCTTTCTCTAATTAAAAAGCTGTCTAATCTTGATGGTTACCAAGTTATTTAAGAGGTTTGCCTACCTACTCGTTAAGTTGTAACCTCCCGAGGAGTCCATATAGAGACATTAATTATACCATAAAAAGCTGTATTCAGTTTTAATTACATCAGCACATATTTCTTCCCCTGTCATTTTGCTGATAATAATCCCTGAAGTACAAGCAATCACCCAGTTATCTGGACGTTTGGGGAAAACTACACATGAAAATACACCATTGGTGGTAAGTAGCATAAGTAGCATCAGCGGCTAGAAGAAATACCCCTCAGATGAGTGACTAATTCATATGACAGATAGTGCAGATTAGTGCCTCTCCCCCAGTGACAGAGAGTCAGTGCTGGTTCATTCTGTCACTCTGCCATCTTGAAGTCCTGCACTTACAATCGCAAGGATGAGAGAAAGAGAGAGAGAGCATAAAGATTTTGTAGGACATTATTTCTATGATGTTCTGGACCATTTGCAGGCATGGTCCAAACCCAGTTACACTGCTCACACTTTATTTTATGGGAAGTTAAGGATGTTGAGAGATGTGATCTGATCAGATTAATGAAATAGAAAAGATAAACATCTAGCCAGTCTCCACCACACCTGCCTAAAAGATTAAGAGGAATAATCAATACTTCTCCCTTTCTTTACACACACACACACACACACACACACACACACACACACACGAGAGAGAGAGAGAAAGAAATTTTGACAGTGGAGACAATGGAATGGGGGATTAGTGGTTCCAGAATTTATATTAGAAGGGTTTAGAAGATGCATATTTCATAAAAACAGGTGCCAGAGCTTCCATTCACACTATTTATTCAACAAACAAACTTTTAAAAAACTGTTGATGTGTCTTGAGGTGGAGGTTGGGAACGAGGTTAAACATTTTTTACATGCTTATCAAACATCCTTTCTTAATCCTTTTCCCCTTTTCCTATCTCCTTAAGGAGTTAAAATGATAAATTCTCCTATTTCTACACTCACTTGGCTAAGAATGTTCACATGTTACATTTCTGTCCAATGAGACATAATAAAAATTCTGCTAGAATATTCTTGGGAAGATTTTGCTTTCATGGTAAAAAGGTTGAAATATCTGTTGCCATCACTTTCTTTATCCCTTCTGCCCTGAGGGTAGATGTAAGGTTTTGATACTAACAGCCATTTTGTTGCCATGAGCCTATCAGAGCTGCCACCCTGGCATCATGGAACTGAATCACAATTAGTATCTACCTTTCTCTCAAGACTTTTTATTATCTTAGAAAGAATAAATCCATATTTATTCAACTTACTGCTTGCAATGTGGGTTTATGTGAAGTTGGAAGCATTCCTAGTTCTGGAAAGTTCTTTCCTAACTGAGAAAACAAGCTCAATATTTCAAGCCATGCCTTTGTTTCTCCCATTGTTTATGAAAACACCAATGGCATGAATCTGAGGCCTGACTCTGGGAGGTTATGAGAGAATCGGCATGGGTTTAAACACAAATTTTTAAATAAAATAGGGAAGACTATTATTTTGGTTTTCATGTTTCTCTCTTCATACATAGCTTTGTGATTTTGCATAATTAAATGGTCTATTGTTGTTTTTCAGTCACTAACTCATGTCTGACTCAGCAATCTCAGACTGCAGCATGCCAGGCTCCTCTGTCCTTCACTATCTTCCAGAGTTTTCTCAAATCTATGTCCATTGAGTTGATGGTCTAAATTCTGGACTATTAAAAATTAAATTACAAATAATGAATTTATTAAAATTTAATTCATCTTTAGTGAAAACAAAGTGATTTCTGCTATCCAACATTGCTTAACATTTCCAAGTGTTCATCAGTTTGGATCTTAGGTAACTAATTGTATGTTTATTTCTGTTGTTCGGTTGCTCAGTCCTATCTGTACAAATGGTGTCACGTTAACTTGTGGTTATATACTGGATACTTGATGATGTATGTGTTTACTCATGCCACAGTATTCTTAATTATAAACAAATTCCATTAACTCGGACTTAACTTCTTAAGAATATGTGATACAATACAAAACTTAACTAGCCAAAATTTAACTTACCACCATCAGTAAATAAGAGGCACTTACTCAGCTAGTGGAAAATATTTTTTAAAAAATGTTTCTCAAGAACTACATAAATTCAACACCTAAGACATAGAATTTTAACACAAGCAAACACTGATTATATTGGTGATTTGAAATCCTCATTACAGATGTCTTCATCAAACATCAAAATTGCTTAACCTAGTTCAAATTACTACCATGATTCCCAGTTTTCCCTTTAAAATGTCACTCTAAACAGCAGAGGGAAGCAGATGTTAGCTGGGAGGAGGGGGGTTGAAGGGAGTCCTCCCTGCGTGTGTTCTGTGTAGCTTGATTTTACTGTTGTCTGCTACCAGATGGTGCTCCTTCACTGACGAAAGGAAATCCGGAGGACCAAAGGAAATCACCACTAATGGATGAATTAAGGTGGGAAAGGGAGAAGTAGGCTCCTCTGAAGTGCGTTTACAGAAATACAATCGGTGAGAAAGAGGCTGTTTTCTGTGTGGCATTCAAAAACATCATTATCCTAGAAGAAAATTATCATATTTTTAAAGACTTCTTTTGAAAGAAAGAAAAAAAAAATCAACATACATTTACAAAGAAAATACAATTATGGTACCTAAATGTGTATTTGATTGGAAACTAAAATACTACCTACTCTAAATATTTAGAAGTTCAGTAAATGGGAGGATCGATCGATAAGAGAAATTTTTATGAAAGAAGTTAATGCATATGTGGAACATCAGAAAATGACTTGGTCTTTGAACAAAGGCTAAATATTGAAAAGGTCTAAGTGGTTTGCACTTGATAATATTAAGCTTAACATGCTTTACATTTTTACTTTCTAACTAATTTAAACTGGCCTTGCTTCATAATTTCCTCAAATATATGTATGTCCTTTTTCTAAGAGGGCTACTATTAGCAAAACTTTGTTTAAAAAATTAGGTATAATAGCAATTGTTTATTGAACTGCACTGGAAAAAGAAGTAAGTGTATAGATGGAAAAGATGAACAATTTGTGGACTTAAACTAAATTATAAAAGTATACAGTTTTGAACACGTGGAAACACATGTACACTCTTTAACATGTCCTTTGTATCTGTCATCTTTAGAAACAACTGACAATGTGTATTAGTATTCTCATTTTACAGATGATGAAACAATGGCTCAAAAGGCTAAATAATTTGCCCAAGTCATGCTGCAAATAAATCAAATATTAAAATTTAGAAGTGCCGACTCCCAAGACCCAGACTACACAGTGCGGCTGAAGCGTCACCACACTGATGTGGGTTGCATAACGCCTTCCCCCATGCCAGTCACAGTCTTCCTCTCTGCACTCAGAGCCATGAGAGTATTCTAGTCCCCATTTTATCCATGTAGCCTCCTACCAGTCTGTGAGTTCTTTGTGTCTACCTGAAAATCTGTGCCTAGGGTATATTATCTCAAAAAATATTTTAATGATGGTCATAAACAGCAAAGCCCCAGGTTGTAGTGACAGGATCTTGGTTTTCAGCCAAAATGACTCAAATGATATTGTGAGTTGAACTGAAAACTCAGCTGAAGCACTTTTAATGATGTATCATTTTACTTAAACAAGGGTACCCTATTTATCTCTCAAATAACTCACGTAGTCTTTTTTTTTTTTTTTTCGCCCATGCATAAAAGTTTCTCTCAGATGGAGAAAAGTCACATTGCTGCAAAACCCATTTCTTCCCATCCCTTTCCTATTGATGTAGGAGATAGATGGGCTTCAGGTTAAACAGTTACAACCAGCCTCCTGTTTGCATTTCCTGAGACAAGAGATAGGTGAGCCCCAGTTGAGGCATTTATAATCAGCCTCCCATTTGCCCTCCAAATTGGAAGTAGCAACAGAAACGGGGTAAAAAGCTAGTGTTTGATTCTTGTAAACACCTTAAGGTAATAGTCACGGTAAGGACAAAGAGGGGTAAAACCCTGTTTGAGTAAAGGGTTAAGGGATCTCCACTCACTTCTCTTTTGAAACAAGGGAGACACTACACATGAACAGAAATCCTCCTTGTGGGTCAAGTGTCAAGGGGTAATGCTAGGCCATAAGGAGGCATGCTCCTCCCAGAAGCCTTCACTTTGAGATCCATCTTGGTTAAGAGATGCTTGTGCATCCCAAGAGGATGTCCCAGGAAAGGCCAGATGTGGGAAAAGAAACCAGATAATTGGCCTGAAGGAAGACAAACAGCTGGAAGAAGTGACCTATATAAATGACTTAATGGTCTCTTTACAGCACTCCTTCTCACCCTTTTGCTCCAGGTGTTCCTCTCTGCCTTGCTTCTGTCTTAACTAAACAAACCATTTCTCTGTGCGCTCTCCCACTTGTTGTGATATGTCTCTAACAATAAACTTTATACCTGCATTTATGAATTCTGCCTCTGTGATGGATGCATTTTTCACTGGGGGCAAAGACCAAGAAAAAAATAGTTTCTAGCTTCTAGTCCTTGCTGGTCTGGTGGCAAGGATTCCTGGTTCCCACCCAGATTCAGTTCCTGAACAGGGAATTAAGATCTCACATCACGCCACCGCCCACTGCTGCCTCGATGAGGTCATTATCAGGCAATCAAGATTTGACTGTTTCATATTAGAATTATTTCATATTATTCTGTAACTAGATAGATAAAAAATCAATATCTTACAAAAATCCATAAACAGTGAAAATGACACACATTTCAAGATTAGTTTCTGTGGGGACTTCCCAGGGGTTGCTAGTGGTAAAGAACCCACCTATATATCTTGAACATAGTTCAGACATTTTAGAAATAGAATTGGGCTTAAGAGTCAGTATGCTGAGCTCAAGTCATGAATATTTCTAACTGCTGCTACTGCTAAGTCACTTCAGTCGTGTCCGACTCTGTGCGACCCCATAGATGGCAGCCCACCAGGCTCCCCCGTCCCTGGGATTCTCCAAGCAAGAACACTGGAGTGGGTTACCATTTCTTTCTCCAATGTATGAAAGTGAAAAGTGAAAGTGAAATCGCTCAGTCATGTCCGACTCTTGGCGACCCCCTGGACTGCAGCCTACCAGGCTCCTCTGTCCATGGGATTTTCCAGGCAAGAGTACCTGAGTGGGATGCCATTGCCTTCTCCATATTTCTAACTATGAGACATGAAAAAAAAAATCTCTGAGTCGTTCTTTATTTTACCAGGAACACGTAATAGTTTAAAACATGCCACCTGTTGTTCTAAGAACTTTACATGTTCAACTCAACTGAACTTTACGATAACCTTAAGGTAGGTTCTATTACTATAATACTTGTACTGCTTGAGGAAACTGAGTCAGAGAGATGTTAAGTAACTGGCCTGAAGTCATTCATTGTAGAGAAAGGATTTGAACTCAGGAAGTTTGACTCCTACCAAATGTAAATGACTTCTTATCTCAATGTGAAGATTCATTTATCCTTTGACTCAACAAACCTTTGCTTAATTCTTGAGACATGCATGGTCCCAGCCTTGGTGTCAAAGATTAGTGACGCCAGAGGACAAAGATCTTTTATCACACACCTTATACACAGATGCCTTGTTTTCTTGGGAACGTACTTTGCAACCTGTGGATTCTGGTGGAAAGAAAAGCAGGTATTAGTAATATATTTATAAATATTCAGATTATTTTCTTAATTGTTCCTCTCAATATTTTCCATGCTTTAAACCAAAATTCTGTTTGTTTATTCCAAAAATACATGTAAAACAGCTGCTACAAAAATAAATAGTTTTAAAATGAAAACTATTTGAACAAGTGGAGGAGCAGATTATTTGGAAAATTACTTTTTACAGTTCAGGTTATTGGAATAGGCCTTGCCTGTTTCCTGAAATATATATTTCTGGATAGTTATGATATGGTATAATGTTATCAACTTTCTTTTTAACTGATTTTGAAAGCAGAAGTGCTCGTTACTCACACAGTTGTGTCCAACTCTTTTGCGACCCCATGGACTGTAGCCCACCAGGTTCCTCTGTCCATGGAAATCTCCAGGCAGGAATACTGGAGTGGGGTGCCATTTCCTTCTCCAGGGGATCTTCCCGACCAAGGGAGGGAACCCAGGTCTTCTGCACTGCAGGCAGTTTCTTTACCATCTGAGTCACCAGGGAAGACTTACTAACTGACCCTAGTAAAAATTTTATCTTTATTCAGTTCAGTCTCTCAGGCATGTCCGACTCCTTGTGACACCATGAATCACAGCACACCAGGCCTCCCTGTCCATCACCAACTCCCGGAGTTCACTCAGACTCACATCCATCGAGTCAGTGATGCCATCCAGCCATCTCATCCTCGGTCGTCCCCTTCTCCTCCTGCCCCCAATTTCTCCCAACACCAGAGTCTTTTCCAACGAGTTAACTCTTCGTATGAGGTGGCCAAAGTACCAGAGTTTCAACTTTAGCATCATTCCTTCCAAAGAAATACCAGGGCTGATCTCCTTCAGAATGGACTGGTTGGATCTCCTTGCAGTTCAAGGGACTCTCAAGTGTCTTCTCCAACACCACAGTTCAAAAGCATCAATTCTTCGGCACTCAGCTTTCTTCACAGTCCAACTCTCACATCCATACATGGCTACTGGAAAAACCATAGCCTTGACTAGATGGACCTTTGGTGGCAAAGTAATGTCTCTGCTTTTCAATATGCCATCTAGGTTGCTCATAACTTTCCTTCCAAGGAGTAAGCGTCTTTTAGTTTCATGGCTGCAATCACCATCTGCAGTGATTCTGGAGCTCCCAAAATAAAGTCTGACACTGTTTCCACTATTTCCCCATCTATTTCCAATGAAGTGATGGGACCAGATGCAATGATCTTCCTTTTCTGAATGTTGAGCTTGACGCCAACATTTCACTCTCCTCTTTCATCAAGAGGCTTTTTAATTCCTCTTCACTTTCAGCCAAAAAGGTGGTGTCATCTGCATATCTGAGGTTCTTGATATTTCTCCCAGCAATCTTGATTCCAGCTTGTGCTTCTTCCAGCCCAGCATTTCTCATGATGTACCCTGCACATAAGTTAAATAAGCAGGGTGACAATATACAGCCTTGACGTACTCCTTTTCCTACTTGGAACTAGTCTGCTGTTCCATGTCCAGTTCTAACTGTTGCTTCCTAACCTGCATATAGGTTTCTCGAGAGGCAGGTCAGGTGCTCTGGTATTCCCAACTCTTTCAGAATTTTCCACAGTTTATCGTGATCCACACAGTCAAAGGCTTTGGCATAGTCAATAAAGCAGAAATAGACATTTTTCTGGAATTTTTTTGCTTTTTCAATGATCCAGTGGATGTTGCCAATTTGATCTCTGGTTCTTCTGCTTTTTCTAAAACCAGCTTGAACATCTGGAAGTTCACGGTTCACGTACTGCTGAAGCTTGGCTTGGAGAATTTTGAGCATTACTTTACTAGCATGTGAGATGAGTGCAGTTGTGTGGTAGTTTGAGCATTTTTGGCATTGCCTTTCTTTGGGATTGAAATGAAAACTAACCTTTTCCAGTCCTGTGGCTACTGCTGAGTTTTCCAAATTTGCTGGCATATTGAGTGCAGCACTTTCACAGCATCATCTTTCAGGATTTGAAATAGCTCCACTGGAATTCCATCACCTCCACTAGCTTTGTTCATAGTGATGCTTTCTAAGGCCCACTTGACTTCACATTCCAGGATGTGTGGCTCTAGGTGAGTGATCACACCATCGTGATTATCTTGGTCATGAAGCTCTTTTTTGTACTGTTCTTCTGTGTATTCTTGCCATCTCTTCTTAATATCTTGTGCTTCTGTTATGTCCCTATCATTTCTGTGCTTTATAGAGCCCATCTTTGCATGAAATGTTCCCTTGGTATCTCTAATTTTCTTGAAGAGATCTCTAGTCTTTCCCATTCTGTTGTTTTCCTCTATTTATTTGCACTGATCACTGAAGAAGGCTTTCTTATCTCTCCTTGCTATTCTTTTGGAATTCTGCATTCAGATGCTTATATCTTTCCTTTTCTCCTTTGCTTTTCACTTCTCTTCTTTTCACAGCTATTTGTAAGGCCTTCTCAGACAGCCATTTTGCTGCTTTGCATTTCTTTTCCATGGGGATGGTCTTGATCCCTGTCTCCTGTACTATGTCAGGAACCTCAGTCCATAGTTCCCTAGGCACTCTGTCTACCAGATCTAGGCCCTTAAATCTATTTCTCACTTCCACTGTATAATCATAAGGGATTTGATTTAGGTCATACCTGAATGGTTTAGTGGTTTTCCCTACTTTCTTCAATTTAAGTCTGAAGTTGGTAATAAGGAGTTCATGATCAGAGCCACAGTCAGCTCCCAGTCTTGTTTTTTTACTTACTGTATAGAGCTTCTCCATCTTGGCTGCAAAGAATATAATCAATCTGATTTCTGTGTTGACCATCTGGTGATGTCCATGTGTAGAGTCTTCTCTTGTGTTGTTGGAAGAGGATGTTTGTTATGACCAGTGAGTTCTCTTGGCAAAACTCTATTAGCCTTTGCCCTGCTTCATTCCGTACTCCAAGGCCGAATTTGCCTGCTACTCCAGGTGTTTCTTGACTTCCTACTTTTGCATTCCACTCCTCTATAATGAAAAGGACAACTTTTTTGGGTATTAGTTCTAGGAGGTCTTGTAGGTCTTCATAGAACCGTTGAACTTTAGCTTCTTCAGCATTACTGGTTGGGGCATAGGCTTGGATTACTGTGATATTGAATGGTTTGCCTTGGAAGCAAACAGAGATCATTCTGTCGTTTTTGAGACTGCATTCAAGCACTGCATTTCGGACTCTCTTGTTGACCATGAGGGCTACTCCATTTCTTCTAAGGGATTCCTGCCCACAGTAGTAGATATAATGGTCATCTGAGTTAAATTCACCCATTCCTGTCCATTTTAGTTCGCTGATTCCTAGAATGTCGACATTCACTCTTGCCATCTCCCGTTTGACCACTCCCAATTTGCCTTGATTCACGGACCTGACATTCCAGGTTCCTATGCAATATTACTCTTTACAGCATCAGACCTTGCTTCTATCACCAGTCACATCCACAGCTAGGTACTGTTTTTGCTTTGGCTCCGTCCCTTCGTTCTTTCTGGAGTTATTTCTCCGCTGATCTCCAGTAGCATATTGGGCACCTACTGACCTGGGGAGTCCCTCTTTCAGTATCCTATGATTTTGCCTTTTCATACTGTTCATGGGGTTCTGAAGGCAAGAATCCTGAAGTGGTTTGCCACTCTCTACTCCAGTGGACCACATTGTGTCAGACCTCTCCACCATGCCTGCCCGTCTTGGGTGGCCCCACAGAGCATGGCTTTGTTTCATTGAGTTAGACAATGCTGTGGTCCTAGTGTGATTAGATTGACTAGTTTTCTGTGATTATGGTTTCAGTGTGTCTGCCGTTTAATGCCCTCTCGCAACACCTACTGTCTTATGAGTTTCTCTTACGTTGGACTTGGAGTATCTTTTCAGGGCTGCTCCAGCAAAGCGCAGCCTCTGCTCCTTACCTTGGATGAGGAATATTTCTTCACCGCCACCCCTGCCAACCTTGAACGTGGAATAGCTCCTCTAGGCCCTCTGGTGCCCGCGCAGCCACCACTCTTTGGACATGGGGCAGCTCCTCCCGGCCGCCGCCCCTGGCCTTGGGCAGGGCTAGCTCCTCTCGGTGGCTCCTGCACTGTCACAGCCTGGCACTCTCGGCTGCCAGGACGGCTCCCTCGGATGTGGGATAGCTCCTCTTGACCACGCTCTGCATGCTGTTGCAGCACCCCGTGCTCTTTATACTCAAATCTAAATGCTCGTTTGTCTTTATCCACAACTGTTTTTGACAGATTGAGTTGAATAAATAGATTGTATTTCCAATGGTGTGACTGGTCTTGGGTGGAGAGAGGAGTGCTTCCAACCCCTGTGGTGGGCCCACCTGGAGGGGCTTTGTGCTGGTCACCGCTCTCCTGTTTCTTCTCCCCAGGGGGTGACATTACTGGTGGTGAGTCTAACTGGCCCATAGCCCACACTCGTGTTGCCCCCAACAGTAGATGCTCTAATCTCCTCCCCTACGCTGAGAGTACCATCAGGGTTGATTCTCATGGGAGGCTTCCAGCACCACTTGAGACCTTTGAGAAAACTCTGCCTATATCTAGTCTAAAGGATCAGGGACCCCATTTCCCCCATAGTCCTCCAGCCTAGTCATTCTCACTGGTAAAGCTTCCATTTCAATCTTTAGCCAACTGTTCCTCTATTTAGGAATGTGTTAGCCCATATGGCAAAGAAGAACTAAGGTTTTATATTGAATTAATGTTGCCTGTCAGCTGACTTTGGGGTTGGGGGATTCTTATATATTATTTGGGTGGGTTCCGTATAATCACAAGGATCCTCAAAAGAGGACAAGGATCCTCAAAAGAGGATCAAAAGAGGCTGAGAGAGGAGGGAGACGTGAAGAGACGGCAATGTGAGAAGCTTATGGCCCAGAGTCTCTACAGGTGACAAAGCTTGGAAATCCACAGAAACACGTTCTCCTCTGGAGACTCCAGAAAGAAACATAGATCTACACTTAAATTTATTTCATCCAGGGAGACCTATTTCAGATTTCTGATCTCTGTAATTGAAAGATAGTAAGTTTGTGTTGTGTTAAGCCACCAAGTTAATGGTAATTTGTTACAGCAGCCACAATAACCTTATACATACACATATAATCAAACTTTTATGAAAGCACAAAGAAGCCTGGACCCAATCTTCCCTGAATTTTAGCGAACATTGTCCATAAGCAAAAGTCAATCATAAGCAGAAATTTTCTATCATTTTAGGTATGATTTTATTAAGATTTTCACAGTTATACGCCTCCTTGCCATTTAGATTAAAAAATTTAAATTCAAGTGGCAGCAATTTATAGATGGGTAATTTTTGCATCTTATGTATCCTCTGGTTTTCTACATGAGATGATTTTATGTACAAACTACATGAAAATCAAAGCAATTTGGGCACATCTTTTAAAAAATGTTTAAATAAACATTATGATTTAACAAACTCTGCTAAGAACTGTCAAAAGAAGTAAGAAACATGAGCACTTTTAAATACTACGTGTGAAGCAGTTTCTCCTAGCTTGAAGTCAAAATGTATTAGTGACTCAGCACTGTGACAGCCAGCACACTGGAGATTAGCTCTTTAAAGTACAGAGACAGACTAGGAAATTAATGGTATTTTGTCTCAGATTCAATCTAAATGTCTGCATAGAAAATACTGGAATAATATTTCCTAGCAGATAGTCACATTTTCAAATTTGGTAAGGAATGCTAATTTTACTTTAAAATCTCCTGTCTAGCTTTGCTAACTGATCAGGGTGCCAAAAATAGTTTTGCCCTGTACCAGAGTATTTGAATTTTTTAAATCATCTTAATGCTACCATGCCTGGCAGGAAGTATTCACACATACTTACTTCAATGAATTTTGATTTTGTAGTTTATGAAAAATGGCTTCCTGAGTAGTTCACAGTAAAGTATCTATCTGCAGTGCAGGAGACCCGGGTTCGATCCCTGGGTCGGGAAGACCCTCTGGAGAAGGAAATGGCAACCCATCCCACTATTCTTGCCTGGAGAATCTCATGGACAGAGGAGCCTGGCAGGATATGGTCTGTGGAGTCGCAAAGAGTCAGACACGACTGAGTGACTAACACACACACACACACACCACCACCAAACACAAATGTGTTTTGCATTTTATTTTGAATATTTTAAATTTTATTTTTCAACAAATATCCATACCAGAATAAAAGATGAACTCCATTTATTTTATCAAAGTATAACTTTAAATAATATTTTATAAGATTAATGGCCAAAACTCACTGATGATGAAGGACTGAAGATAAATTTTTAAAATATAGAATCATCTACTTTATGTTAAAAGTGAATTCAGTAAGTTTACTGACTTTACTTCAAATTCTTGTCTCCCAATCTGCTCAGCATACCTGTCTCTGAGACAGACTTCTCTGAGTGCTATGAAATCAAAACTGAGGTTAACCTGTATGAGTGGCGATGTCATTTATCCAATCTAAATTAGATCAGTTAACAAGCAAAATGTAAGTTCATCTGTCACATGAAAAAACATTATTGACAAACAGAATTGATTCAAAATGTGCACCCAGCAGTTTAGTGTAGGGATTGTTATTTCAACAACAACCCTCATTTGGTGAAAGTCGAAGAACAACAAAAAGTGACAACTGTAAAAATATTTCCTGTATTAATTACCTATGTGCACAATTTCAATGAATAATGTATACATATTTTGCAACAGTTTTATTTTCCTATCTATTTGATTGGATCATTGAAATGTGGTCTTATGTCTTTTGAGTCTAGTAATAAAATGGTTCTGATTTCATTTACCTTTTATTTATCATTTTTCTAGAATATATATATTTTTTACATTTCATTCTTACTGTATTGTACAAAAACACAGATACCTGGCAAATAGAAATTTAAAAGCAAAACTTTCCCTTACCACAGATGCTTTGAGAAACACTGCTATGAAATCCATCCCATATTAAAGATAAGGAAAATAAGCCAAAAGAAGATTAATGGTTTCTCACAGAAAAATCAAGTTGTATTGCAGCTAGATGCCCAAAGAATGCTAATAAATATTAAACTGCAAAGTGGAATAGTCTCTCTACAGTGTGTGTTGGCTTTTATCCCTATCTTGTTAAAAATTTGATTAATACCCAGGAGAAAGACAGATAAAGGGCATAGCTTTGCGATTTGTAGATCACAGCAAGCTGGAAGTGATAACTAAAGCAATAGAAACAAAATCAAGAAAGGGGAAAAAGAAATAGTTTTGACCATCTGGTATGCTGTGTAGAAACTCAGACAAAAATTTATAGAAACTGAGCAAAAGTCTGGTACTTTTCAAAACTCAGTGGTATAATTTCAGAAGAGAGGAAACTTCCTTTGCAGTAGTTCCTTTAAAAAATCTGGAGATTTGGAAGTATATATACATTTTGATTAGCAGGATGAGATTCCTAAAAATGCTAACAGAGAAATGCTTGGTTTGCAGAATAGAGAGTTAATGCTAGATGTTACATTCCTCCACCCTCCTGGGTTAAAGGGCAATTTCAAACAATATTTTTATTTCTGCTTTTCTCAGATGAAAAGGATGCCTTCCATCACAATCAGTTCTCAATTTGCCCAAGTCTTAAATCTAATGGCCGAGGGGTTCATATGTAAAGCCACACAACAGGCAAGGTTTAGTTCTTGCTTCTCAATTTTAAGTGAATATTTTTGCAGAGAAATTGTCTTATGATTGTTAACAATAGTTTAATAATTTTACTATTAAAACATGTCTGTCTATATCATGGCATAGTCTATGACATGTTTACCTCCTTTGGTAATGAAGATTTAAAGAAATTCTACCTGGAGAAGGAAATGGCAACCCACTCCAATATTCTTGCCTGGGAAATCTCATGGACAGAGGACCCTAGTGGGCTACAGTCCATGACATTGCAAAAGAGTCAGACATGACTTAGCAACTAAACAACATAGTGTTTCATGTAGATGGATTCTTGAAAAAAAAAAAGAAAAAAACTTAAAGAAATTTGGAGTGTGTACTAGGCAACTCCAAGGAATACCCACTTCCCTGCCTCCAGGTCCCCATTTCTCATCTGAGGGTAATCACAGTACTGCATTCCCTCTTTATGCTCATATTATTGGCTTTTCTTTCACTCCTTGAATATACAAGGTTCCATCTGTTTGATTACTTTTCTACATAAAGAACATCCTCTTATCCTTTCTTGTAGCTCACATGGGTTGGTGATACAGTGTATCAAGTTTTGTGCGTAACACAATGTCTTTATTTTTTCCTGAGCTACCTGTTGATTGTATAGAGACTTCTGGGTTGGAAGGTTACGTTCATTCAGCACTATAAAGACATTGGCCCAATATCCTCTAAATTCTATTTTGTTATTAATGTATTTTTTATTGAAGGGATAATGCTTTATAGAATTTTGCTGTTTTCTGTCAAATCTCAACTCTATTGTTTTTAAAGTCAGGAGTCATTTGAATTATTTCCCAGCATATACACGATGCCACTTTGCTCTCACTGTATTTAGATGCTCTGTTGTCTCTGATTTATAGTATTTTGACTATGGTGTGTCTTGGCATAGTTTCCTTCACATTTAACATACTTGAGGTTTTCTGAGCTCACAGAATATAAATTTGCATCTTTCCACAAATTTGAGGATATGTCAGTTGTTGTTCTTTGAATATATTTAGTCTTATTTTTTCTCTATAGGACTCCAAATATATGTATGTTATTGCTTCCAAATATTACTAATATCTTCTTTAGTCTTTAAATAATTTCTATGGATCTGTCAGGCTCATGGCGTTTGCTATCTCCATTTTGCTGTATCACCATCAAACATGTTTATTGTTTTTTTAAAGATTTCAAATATTGTGCTTTTTAGCTATGGAAGTTTCCTTCTTATTTTATATTTCTCAATGGAAATAGTCTTTTTTTCAGCTATTGCAAATTAAGCTTCCTTTATGCCAGAAAGCATGGTCATAACAGCTGCTTTAAAATCTCAGTCTGTTAATTCAAAAATCTGTGTCTTCTAGGAGTCAGTCTCAAAAAATTGTCTTTGATTGCAAATATAGGTCACATTTCTCTGTTTCTTTATATGTTGTATGATTTTACACTGTGTCTTGTGTGCTACGAAAAGCATTTTGTTGGAGAATTTGGATTCTGTTATTTTACCCTAAAGAGACATTTTCATTTTGTTTTGGTTTTAATAGGCAACTAGTTCAATTGTTCTCAAAATGAAAACTCAGTCTTTTGAGTAGCAGGTATTAAAATTAAAAGCAAAATGAAGACCAGACTTGAGAATTTCCTGAGAAGACAAAACCATTTAAGTTGTATAAGCAAAACTAAGTCTATTTCATAAGCACAAAAGAAAAAGCTTAGATTATTTCTTGCAAATGCATCTGATAATCATAAAATAAACTTATGTCATCTTCCTAAAAAAAGTATGAAGTAATCACTTTAAAGCAATCCCTTGCCAACCAGAAACCCCCATTGTAATCTCTCCAAAGGGTAAACATTGTTTTTGCTTTGTAAGTCATCTTTGTAACTTAAAGAAGACCCTTTTGAAAGCTCCTGGTTTGCAAACATATATGCATGATAATATAAGTAACGCTCAAAATTCTCCATGCCAAGCTTCAACAATACATGAATTATGAACTTCCAGATGTTCAAGCTGGATTTAGAAAAGGGAGAGGAACCAGAGATCAAATTGCCAACATTCTCTGGGTCATCAGAAAAGCAAGAGAGTTCCAGAAAATAACATCTATTTCTGCTTCATTGACTATGCCAAAGCCTTTCACTGTGTGGATCACAATAAACTGTGGACAGTTCTGAAAGATATCAGAATACCAGACCATCTGACTTGCCTCTTGAGAAATCTGTATGCAGGTCAGGAAGCAACAGTTAGAACTGGTCATGGAACAAAAGACTGGTTCCAAATAGGAAAAGGAGTATGTCAAGGCTGTATATTGTCACCCTGCTTATTTAACTTATATGCAGAGGACATCATGAGAAATGCTGGGCTGGAGGAAGCACAAGCTGGAATCAAGATTTCTGGGAAAAATATCAATAACCTCAGATATACAGATGACACCACTCTTATGGCAAAAAGCAAAGAACTAAAGAGCCTCTTGATGAAAGTGAAGGAGGAGAGTGAAAAAGTTGAAGAGTGAAAAAGTTAAAGCTCAACATTCAGAAAGCAAAGATCATGGCATCTGGTCCCATCACTTCATGACAAATAATGGGGAAACAGTGGAAACAGTGAGAGACTTTATTTTCTGAGGCTCCAAAATCACTGCAGGTGGTGATTGCAGTCATGAAATTAAAAGACAGTTACTCCTTGGAAGGAAAGTTATGACAACCTAGACAGCATATTTTAAAGCAGAGATATTACTTTGCCAACAATGGTCCATCTAGTCAAGGCTATGGTTTTTCCAATAGTCATGTACAGACATGAGAGTTGGACTATAAAGAAAGCTGAGCACCGAAGAATTGATGCTTTTGAACTGTGGTGTTGGAGAAGACACTTGAGAGTCCCTTGGCCTGCACGGAGATCCAATCAGTCCATCCTAAACAAAATCAGTCCTGAATATTCGTTGGAAGGACTGATGTTGAAGCTGAAACTCAAATACTTTGGCCACCTGATGCGAAGAGATGACTCACTGGAAAAGACCCTGATGCTGGGAAAGATTGAAGGCAGGAGGAGAAGGGGAAGACAGAGGATGAGATAGTTGGATGGCATCACCGACTCAATGGACAAGTTTGAGTAAGGTCAGGGAGTTGGTGATTGACAGGGAAGCCTGGTGTGCTGCAGTTCATGGAGTCACAAGGAATTGGACAGGACTGAGTGACTGAACTGAAGTGATGCATGATAAACTCTTACTAAAGACTATTGATTTAATGGTTTTAATTCTCATTTTTGACACATTGAATCTTAGATTGGTTATTTTATCTTTATGTGTGAGCCAAGACTTAGCCCTTAGCTCTCATGGTTTAGGGATAGGCCAGGTATTTAGAGGCAGAATTCACCTGCCAAAGCAGGACACATAGGAGACTCAGGTTTGAGTCCTGGATCAGGAAGATTCCCTAGAGGCAGAAATGGCAACCCACTCCAGCCAGTATCCTTGCCTGGGAAATGCCATGGACAGAGGAGCCTGTTGGGCTACAGTCCATGGGTCACAAAGAGTCGGACATGATGGAGCACAAACTCCAAGATAGTTAGGTAGAGTTTATGCATGGAGTTTGTGCCCCTAGTCTCTGGCACTCCCCTTCTCCAGTTTCTTCTTTCACAGGAAAATGGCATTTTCTAGTCTGTTGGCATTTTAGCCTCCGTTTATGCTGCAGGCAAGGCCTGCCTTCAAGCTACAAGCGGTGAAATTAGAAAATCACTAGTGCCTCTTCCTTTTTCCAATAGTGAAATTCTTTCAGATTTCTTCTAATTTTTAGATCACTCTCCAGTGTCTTGTAGTAGTTGTGTGTGTGTGTGTGTATTTATTATTTATTTAAAAACATTTTCTCTAGAGTTAAATGCTGCTATCTGTGGGAGGGTTGAAGCAATCTTGGTTTCTTTGGTCCTTAATCAAAAGTGAACTCAGGCATGAGAATATTGTCTTAGTTAGAAAGCCTTTTCCTGTACCCAGGTCAAAGAAAATATTCTAAAGTAATCAAATAACTATAACTAGGTGACATTGATACTAATGCTTCCTCCAATATTTATTTTCTCCAGTTCTTATTACTATTTAATTTTTTTGTTGCTGACTCAATCTTCTTATTCATTATTGGTCTTTTCAGATTTATATTTCTTCAGGATTCAGTCTTAGCAGGATGCATGTTTTTAGCAATAAATCTAACTTTTCTAGGGTGTCCAGTTTATTGGTATATAATTGTTTATCATAATATCTTAAGAGCCTTTGTATTTATGTGGTATTAATTTTAATTTCCCTCCTTTTTTACTTCTGCCTTTATTTTTAAGCCCTCTCTCTATTTTTCTTGGTAAACCATCCTACAGTTTTTAACAATTTTGTTTATCTTTTTGAAGAATGAACACTTAGTTTTGTTAACCATTTCTATTGTTTTTCTATTCTGTATTTCATTTATTTCTATATTAATCTTTATTATTGCTTTCTTCTGTTAAATTTAGGCTTACTTTGTTCCTTTTCCTAGCCCCTTGAAATATGCTATTGGGTTGCTTATTTGAGACCGGTTTTCTTAATGTAGTCACTTATAGTTATTAATATAATATCCTTTCCTCACAGAACTACTTTTGCTGCACCCCATGAGTTTTTATATATTGTGTTCCATCTTTGTTTATCTCAAGATATTTTTTGATATCTCTTTCGATTTTTTCTTTGGCCAGTGGGTCTTTCAGGAGTGTCTTCACCTCGCTTTAATAACCAGGTATTTATGGATTTTCCTGTTACTGATTTTCACTGATTAGTTCAGTTTTGCACATGTGCAGAGCTACTGGGTAGACTGTCCACTCAGGTACCGCTGGAAGCATGAGTGCAGTTCGCGGAGATTTGAACACTGCTTGCTCTTAAGTCCCGTCCTTCTTCTCCATTTCCCCAGCTACTGAGCTCCTAAGATTCTTCTGGGGACCCCATGAAGTGAGACTGGAGCGAGCCTCCTGGGAAGTGCCCTGGCAATGACGGGGAAGCTGGATATTCACCTTCGATTTTCTTCCCCACTGGACTGGGTTAGGTGGTTTTCTGGCCATCTTATATCTCTATTTCCTGAAATAATCTGAATCAGTTTCCTTGGTGATTGCCAATTTCTTTCCAGAAGGAGCCCAGGGCATTTGTGAATGTGAAATGACCTGTAACTGATACCTCTTTTCAAAATCTGGAAGTAGAGAGCCCTTAAAAGTTGGTCCAGCATGGCCCTCAAAATAATTATTTGTTCAAGAAAGGACTAGAAAATACCTGCAATAACATTCCCCTGGGGCGGGGGGGATTTTAGGCTGGTAATCCAGTCTCTATAAAAATGTCTAATGGTTTTTGCAAGGATGGTGTGGGATGTGGGAGTGATTTCTGCATAATATCAATACATACCTAATATAGGCAAATTTTCTAGACCCAAGAGCAGTGGTCCAGTAGGTTGTGCTTTTAAGAATAAAATTAAGAAAAAAAAGGGAGTGGGGGAGGTGAATTAAAATGAACTGGTCTTTTGTGCATGGATCACTAATGTGAACTCTGCAGAAACAATATAAGCATGTGATTCTAGCCTCTGTAGAAAAGCATCATTTGTTGCATTGGACAGGCCCAGCCATCTACAGTGATACATTATACCAGTGAGAAACAGGGAAAGTATTGGTCACATGGGATTAAAGCTCTTTCTTGATTTATGTTTGGAAGTAGTCCTAAACGTTTTGATTAAATCCCAAGGAATTTTAGACTTTTTCCCGTTTTTTTTTTTTTTTTTTTTTTTTAGTACTAGGAGGAAAGGCCTTAAGTAGAAATAATTTGGAGGCCAAAAGACAAACTGTAAAAGAAAAGGAAAGTGATAGTATTTGTACTTTGAATTAGTGAAACTGATTATCTGCTCTATTGCTTTTAACTTCTGTCTCTTTTAAAGTTGTAATCATGTTTTGCTTACATATAAGTAAAATCTTTTCTACATTAAAGATATTTAATCTTTACTTGTTTGTGGTAAAATCCTGTTTTCTAATTGGTCCTTTTTTTAATGCTGTTTTTGTTAGTTCATTTTTTGATATAGGGCAGAGCAAAGCTGTACTACTTAAAACCCTCTTACTTTAATAAATCCAGTGTCTTCATGGTGGTTTTTGGCTGGTGGACATTGACAAAAAATAACGGGGCATATAATTAAAGATTAAAAAAGAAAAACAACTGATGTTAGAGAAATAAAGGAAATACATAAGATTAGGAGCTGGTTATGCAATAGCAAATAAACATAAAATATTAGGTAAGAACAAAAAAGCTAAAAATTAGTCATTGTAAAGGACCTTCAATTTATGTTACTAATAGAGAAGATAAACAGGGCTTCCCTGGTAGCTCAGTCAGTAAAGAATCTCCTCCGATGCAGGAGACCAGGGTTCAGTCCTTGGGTCTGGAAGATCCCTTGGAAAAGGAAATGGTAACCCGCTCCCGTATTTTGCCTGGAGAATTCCATGGGCAGAGGAGACTGGCGGGCTACAGTCCACGGGGTCGCAAGGAGTTGGACATGACTTAGAGACTAAAACACCACCAATATAGAAGGTAATTTAACTACATGGGCTATTATTGTCAATATCCACCAGCCAAAAAGCATCAAGAACAAGAAATAAGGCACACATACTCAGTATTAGGGAGAGAAAATACATGTGTGGGAGATGGATAATTAGAAATGCAAATTAGATAATTTGCATTTTGAGTAAATTTAGCTCAATAAATGTGAAAAATTAAAAGAACAGTATAGATTCCTTAAAAATATAATTTGCCAAAATGGGCTTCAAAATAAATTCATGAGGTAAATAAAATAACCCTATAACCACCAAATGAAATTTTATATTTAGATAAAGTGTTCCTACAAAGAAAACAGAATGCTCAGATAATTTTACAAATGAGTTCTAACAAACATTCTTGTATTAGGTCATTTCAATCCCATGCAAACTCATCTAGAGAATATAAAAATAGAACATTCTCAACTTACTTTGTGTGACAAGTTTGTTGACTTCAAAATTAGACAAATATATCATGAGAAAATCACAATTACAAATGTCGATATACTTTACTGTCTGAGCTACCAGGAAAGATAATGTTGATATAAACATCTTAATTATTAACAAGCTCAATTCAGCAACAAATATAATAAATCATTCCCAGTCTGGTTTCATCATAGCAAGCCAAATTTGGTTTAATCTCAAAAGAAAAAAATATCTTCACAAAATATATTGCATTAACAGATTAGGGCAAAGAAACATATGATTATCACAATAAATACAGCAAAAGCATGAATAAATCTCATCATGCATTGATGAAAAAAGGCAATTATCAACTGGCAATAGAAGGGAGTACCGCATCCTGATAAAGGGAATCTATGAAATACACACAGCATCCATTCATTTGCTCAGCGGTGAAACGTACAATTACTCCATTCACATTAGGAACAGTACAGGAATATTCACATTGCCAGATCCACTCAGTACTTTACAAGACGTCCTAACAAATCCAGTAAGAATATTAAAAAGTTATAAAATTAAAAGGAAGGAAATGCATTCCATTAATTACAGATTACAAAATCATCTTATATATTTCCAAAAATTTACAGGTAAATTATTAAATTAGTAAGTTCCCTGATATAAACACACAAAAGTCAACTGTATTTTCTACATACTATCATCAATTAGGGCATATAATTAAAAATAAATATGATCCGCTGTAATATATAAAGTGCTCATACTTAAATCTATCAAAGGATTAACAAATGTTATATAAAAGGAGAGATATGCCATGCTTATGAATTGGGATTAATTAAAGAGGTCAATTCTCCCAAAACTGATGTAATGCATTTACAATAACATGTATTGTTCTTTGTTTGCTTGCTTTGAGGAACTATGCAAACTAATTCTAAAATGCATATGGAAGAACAAAGGCTTAAGAAATAGAAAAAAGAAAATAAAAAGACTTGCCTTGCCAGATTTCAAGGCCAATAAAAAGACTGCAGTAATTAAGACAGTACAGTATTGTCATCGGGTAATCAAATTTGCCAGTGGAGTACAGTAGAGAACTCAGAAATAGCTCACACAAAATATAAGGACTTGATATGCAGTAGAAATGGCACTGAAGATTAGTGGAAAGGAGAGGGTACTGAATCTTTTCAGTCTAGGACAGCAGGTTATTCATACAGGGGAAAAAAAAAAAACACTCAGAATGGACTTAACAATTAATGTAAAGCATATTAAATGGAGAAGGAAATGGCAGCTCACTCCAGTATTCTTGCCTGGGAAATACCAGGAAATTTCATGAACAGAGTTGCGTGGTGGGCTACAGTCCATGGGGTCCCAAAGAGTTGGACATGACTGACCAACTAAGTACGCAGATTAAATATTTAAATATAAAAGGCAAAATAAGCTGTCCATCTCCTGGTAGTCCTGTCCTTGTGGAAGCCCTTTTCTCTGGGTGTAGGGGTAAGGGGACCTCTGACTAGCTTCTAACCAAAGCTGCCTGGGTGTCGCTTCTACGATTATGATAGCATGTTAGCAGTTTCTCTATAGACTCTCTCATCCTGACTTCGTGAAGTTAACTGCCAATGGAGAAGCTCACATGGTAAGTGATTCAAGGTCTCCTGCCAATAAGCAGAAAAGAACTGAGGCTTTTAGTCCAATAGCCCACAAAGAATTCAGTCTTGCCAACAATCACATGAGCTTGGAAGTGGGTGCTTCTCAGATGAGATCCAAGTCCCAGCAACGTCACTGCAGCCACATGTATGAGCAGATGACCAAGTTCAGCCAGGCTTGGTTTCCCGACACGCAGAACCTGTGAGACGTGAATGTGTGCTGTTCTAAGACATTACATGTGTGGTAATATTGTTTGACAACAATTGATCATGATAGGAAAATAGAGGAGAACATTTTCAGTGCCAAGACACTAAGATTCTTTGATAGGATGTTAAAAAGTATAAATAATAAAGAAAATTATTTGTAAACATATTTTGTCTACATTCAAATTAAGAACACCTGCATATCAAAATGTATCATAAAAGTCATAGTACAAAGATCATAAAAATATAAGCCAAGAAGTTATTCACAGCAAGTATAACCAAAAAAGGATTAGTATTATTAATATACAGTAAATGTCAATGAATCAATGAGGAAAAAATGAATGCCATGGAAAAATGGATAAAAGACAGGAACATGATTTCTTTTCACAAAAGAAGAAACACAAATGGGAAAAATAAGGACGACTGTGTGTGTGTGTACACTAGTGCATGTTCTGCACACGTGTTCTATGTTATTAACAGAACTGAAAAAAAAAAACAAAAAGCCATTGCACTTTTATCCCACTAGACAGAAAAATATTTAAAAAACTATGAAAATGCCAAGTACAGGAGAAGCTTTGGAGCAACAGAAGCTTTTCAACAATGCTAGAGTGTCAACTGGTACAAACAATCTGTGCAAATAATTATTTGGCATCAAGAATACTTGAGGATGTGTGTTGTGCCCTCGATATATACACTAGGCTGGAGTGGGGCTGGGTAGGAAGATTTTTGGGTACAAAAAAAAAAAAACCACAATGACAAAATTCTTGCATTAACATATGTGCACTGTATAGCATATACAAAGTTTTATGTATAATGTTTAAAATTACAAAAATTAAAAATATTCCCCAAATCCAACAAGATGAAAGATTCATAAAGTATGCTGTTTGGACAGTAGTCTATATTGGAACCCACCATGTTGGAAATAAGTGTTCTCCACCTGCAAACAGCAACATGCATTAGACAGAATTTTGAGTGAAGAAAAGCAAGCTGTGTAAGAATATATGCAGTATGTTAGGTTTACATAATGTATAAAAACATGCAAAAATGTACAATGTGTTGATAAATATAGAGACATCTGTGGTAGGGCTATCAAGAAGAGCACAGGAATGGTAAACATAAAATTCAGGATAGTTGTTACCTCTGGAGTCACTGGAAAGGGTGGGAGGATACAGTAACGGTAGGTCAGAGGTATACGCTCTGTACCACATGGTAGGGCATGAGTATAGGGGTTCTGACTCTAAGTCCCAGCTCTGGTCACAGAGACTTATCAATGTCACAGAAGACGGCTTCTGATACGGTCAGCACATCTTTTCAGCATCCACATATTAGCATAACCTATCCATCATACCTACAGTTGGAGAAGTAGGGGGCAGCAGACCTGACATGCGCAAGGCTCAGCAAAACAGTGTCTTCTGATTTGCATACAGTGAACCTCAGCCAGGGTTTGGACGGCAGTATCCAGGGAAAACCAGTCACAGAAGAGGAATTCTTGTCCTCAGTGGGAAGAACCCTGTGATCGTAGGTGTGTGGCACCCGTTCCCTGGGCAGAAGTGTGTGCTGTCCCAGGCTCCTTGCTGGAAGGCTGAGGTTCCGACTGGAGGCTCTGGAACTGCTCCTGGGTTGGGATCTACAGCCACAGAAGAGAAAAACACCCACACTTACAAAGCACCAGGCAGATGATAACATATTGTAGAACTTAACCCTGAGCCAAAGAATGTGTGTGAAGGATGTGTGCATTGTGTTCTATAAAGAGATCATTTTATAGTCACAAAATCATCTGTTACATAGTGTCAAGGTATATAATCATGACGTGTAACTTGGATATGCTACCTCAGATTGTTGTTGTTTAGCTGCTGTTGTGTCTGACTCTTGCAACCCTGTGGGCTGTGACCAACCAGGCTCCTCAGTCCATGGGATTTTCCAGGCAAGAATGTTGGAGTGGATTGCCATTTCCTTCTCCAAGGGATTGTCCTAACCCAGGGACTGAACCTGCATCTCCTGCATTAGCAGGCAGATTCTCTACCACTGAGCCACAAGGTTGGTCCTCACTTATTCCATCATAGCCAGTGGAGTAAATGTCATGTTCACACATAGTCTTCAACACTCCCAGCTTTTATGCATATTTTATAAAAAATAAATGGAAGTATTAAAATAGGAAAAATACAGAAGATCATAATAATGTATCTACTGAATGAAGGTATGAACATAAAATTATGATTAATATTATACAAATAGCTCTTGTAACATGATATAAAACTTCAAGTAATAGCATCATACTTAAATTCAATAGGCTTCTCTGATTGCTTAGCGGGTAAATAATTCTGATGCAATGCAGGAGACACAAGAGACGCAGATTCAGTCTCTGGGTTAGGAAGATTCCATGGAGGAGGAAATGGCAATCTCCTCCAGTATTCTTGCCTGAAAAATCCCACGGACAGAGGAGCCTGGTGGGCTACAGTCCATGGGGTTCCAAAGAGTCAGATAAACCTGGGTGACTAAACATAAACTTAAAAGAGTCTCTATCTTAATAAAATTCAGAAGGAAATACAATATTCTTTGGAATAACTCAAATCATGACTCTAGAAATAAAGCACTGAAGTAAGTGAAGCACGTGAAAATTTGAATGATTTTTTTCTTAAAATGTGAGCATGAAAAATGCTCCAAATTATTTCCAAATTAGTATATTAATTGCATAATTGTGATTTTACATGTTTTTACAACTCAGTTGATATATGAAATAGTAAAATAGTAAAATATTTCATAAAATATTTTATGAAATAGTAAAATAGTAAAATATGAAATAGTAAAATAGTTGATATATGAAATAGTAAAATAGGGGACATTTTAATATTTTCTTCTTGGGAAAACGGTGTATTCTGTTACATATGTGTTTGACAGAAAATGAATTGGAGGTGATTGCAAAGAGGAAACAAGTATCATTCTATGAATTTTCACATGTGACTTTATTTAATCCTTGCATCAACTCTGGGGGAGTTTTACAGATGGGGAAATGATGATTTCAAATTAAGAAAACTGCCCAACACCTCACAGCTGGTCATTATTTATTGACCTAGGGATTTGTATTCAAATTTTATCAAATTTCAAAGTTCATATAATATACAAAGTGTTGTTAATATAACATTCTTAATAGAAATCCCCCTCTTCAAATTAACCAAGGAAATGGGAGAAAGGCATAAACATAGCTTGTGAAAAACCCATGAGTACAATATGTTGATTATACACAGTAAACCCTACACCTCATACGATAATGGAATCCTGCTAGATTTTCACGTGGGTGCACAAGAAAATCCTGGAGAGGGAAATGGTAACCCACTCCAGTATTGCCTGGAGAATCCCATGGACAGAGGAGCCTGACAGGTGACAGTCCGTGGGGTTGCAAAAAGTCAGACACGACTGAGTGACTGACTGAGCATAAAAGCAAGTACCTTGTAGTAATGGGGGTTTTGTTCAGTAACTATAAACTCAAAATTTATAGTTAATTTTGAGTAAAAGATAAAGTACAACTGAACGCATGTACATTTCAGTTTATTTTGGTCAATCTAAGGAAAAATAGCACGAGTTCCTTGGTGCACATAAGCCCACTGTGAGTGTGATGTGCTCGAGTTAACACTGAATGCCAGGACACCCAGGTTAATGCCTGGAGTAAAAATGAAGAGCAGAACCCACCTCTTTCACTGTGTAGGGTTAACTTTTATTAACTGCACTCTTTATATGCAGTTGTCTTTTCATGGGTGTTTTATGGAAGCAATTTCATCACTTCTTGGTTGTATTGTGTTCTTGTAAATCTCCCTTCAAAGTTTTGTGGAATATGGCATTAAGGCATCAAGTTAAAGGCCCAACATAGTTTTAAAAGCCTTATTTTAAAATCCCAGAAACTTTATAAACAAATATATAAAACGAAATTAATCTTTTGGAACAAGGCAAAGGAGTAAATGAATCCTTAGAACAATAACTAAACACTAATAAAGTTGGACAGTTATCTTTCATTGTCGTAGAACAAAGTTTGGGAGCATTATTTCCATTATGCAGTGAATAGGTAAGAAGTGCCTTATGCATTGACCATAGAGCGATGTCAGATTTTAATGCAGGGATTAGAGATTTCTGTGTTGTTCACTTACTCATGAAGTGAGAAAAGTGGTGGTGATGGGAGCTGAATTAACTTCCAAAAGAATGAAGAGCACCATGGATGCCCCATGTGTATGAATGTCTGCTTCCTTAAATCACTGGGATCATGGTATATACCCCTCGCTCGGAAACAGCGAGGGAGACAGTTTATAGGAAAACACCACACTATCTAGGAAGCTGTAAAACCTGACACTTAGATGAAATTCAACACCAGTGTTAATACCCTTGAAAGGAAAAATTCATTTCATCTCAAGAGTCTCAGCAATACAGAAATAGTTTAAAGAAATAAGAGAGAAAGAGCAACTGCAATGTACTACAGAAAAGATTTGCTCAGATTACAATCTATCCTTTCTTCTGAAGTTTTAGCGATAAGATTTCAAAGAGATTCTTAAATCGTGCATACAATAATGAACTTAATTGTTAGAGGAACAGTTCTCCTTATGCACCTTACTTTGTGTTCAGAGTTAGATTCAGAGTTCCTTCCTTCCATTTTTCATTTCTTCCTTCCCTCCTTCCCTTCGTTCTACTATTTCCATAGTAGGGATAAGAACAGTTTTTTGGTTTCCCCTCCCCCCACCCCCAAATGAATTACTTTAAAATATATTTGATTGACTGTCAGCTCCATAGGTTTTGTTCACAGCTGCCTTCTCAGGATGGGTCAGCTCCGCCTGGTAACGTGAATCTGGAGGCACCGAGAAAGCAGGGGAAGGAAAAGGAGATGCTACTGGCTAGCTGGAGCCCGGATGAGATACCCTGAGTTATCCATTACTGCTATTACCAGCAGCAATCTGCATGCATCCCAGTCCGACCACACTCACACAGCCTTCTCTTCAGAGCATCCCTTGCTGTTCAGTTAGGGACCACATTTCTTTGTGAGAAATGTGTTGGGGCAATTAATTTGGGAGAATTGGGAGAGAGTGAGTGTCAGCAGTTTTGTTCCGCTTGTGCCTCTCACTACTTACTGATGGGACGTCCTGTGACGATAGAATCAAATCTAACTAGGAAAAGCATGGATGGTGATCTCACTCCAAATGTACCGAGGCTCCATAAACTACTCCTTTTTCTCATAACCACCATTTCTAAGGCAGAGCAGCTGACACTTTGCGGTGCCTCTCCTCGGGCGGTAATCGCTACGGGCATGCCCTTCCTCTCCTCTCCTCTTGATGAATTCCTACTGACTCTGAAGTCTCTGGAGAGAACACCAATTCTTCACAGGGCAGGCACAGAGTCAACTCATTTTTGTCTTCTTCCCTCATGCAAATCAATACCTTGGAGGTAGATACCCCAAAACTACTGTGAATTGCTAACTGAATTGTAAGCCTGCTCCAAATGCCTTCACAAAAACAGATTTCCTGCAAAGAGAATACAGGCTTCAGATTTATCTGTAAAATCAACACCAGTGAGTTGTTGTGAAGATTGTAACGATGAACATGAAAACCTTAAGGTTCTGTGCAGCACATACTAAGAGACTAATTTATGATGGATCCTTCTGTCTTTAAAAACAGAAGTCTCGGGTGTGGAGAAAAGGGAACCCTCCTACACTGTTGGTGGGAATGCAAACTAGTACAGCCACTATGGAGAACAGTGTGGAGATTCCTTAAAAAATTGCAAATAGAACTACCTTATGACCCAGCAATCCCCCTGCTGGGCATACACACAGAGGAAACCAGAATTGAAAGAGACACATGTACCCCAATGTTCATCGCAGCACTGTTTATAATAGCCAGGACATGGAAACAACCTAGATGTCCATCAGCAGATGAATGGATAAGAAAGCTGTGGTACATATACACAATGGAGTATTACTCAGCCATACAAAGAATTCATTTGAATCAGTTCTGATGAGATCGATGAAACTGGAGCCGATTATACAGAGTGAAGTAAGCCAGAAAGAAAAACACCAATACAGTATACTAACACATATATATGGAATTTAGGAAGATGGCAATGACGACCCTGTATGCAAGACAGGGAAAGAGACACAGATGTGTATAACGGACCTTTGGACTCAGAGGGAGAGGGAGAGGGTGGGATGATTTGGGAGAATGACATTCTAACATGTATACTATCATGTAAGAATTGAATCGCCGGTCTATATCTGACGCAGGATGCAGCATGCTTGGGGCTGGTGCATGGGGATGACCCAGAGAGATGTTATGGGGAGGGAGATGGGAGGGGGGTTCATGTTTGGGAACGCATGTAAGAATTAAAGATATTAAAATTTAAAAAATAAAAAACTAAAATAAAAAAATAAATAAAATAAAAAATGAAAAACAAAAAACAAAAAACAGAAGTCTCTACTATGCCAATCCTGTGCACCACCTACCTATTGGAATGACTCAAGGGACCTGCACCAACCTTCCTTTCACAGATCTCCTGCTCGAATGGAGATTCCACCAATGATGGGAGGGGCAATTGTGGAGCCCAGGTATACAGTACCCGGATGTTCTTGCTACTTACTAAGTTAGGACAAAGTACAGAGAAGAGTGAAATGGACTGAAGGCAGGACTTAAAATTAACTTACAAGAGTGGAGTCATGGCTTGTCCATCACTGAAGGGTGTAAGTTTAGTAGCTGAAATATGGGACTGCATTTCCCAACTCTGCCTTCTCAGTTCCAGACAAAATCCTAGCACAGGTACCCAAAGACCTAAAGAAGAGGGCT